>NW_010331151.1:10423-15857 GCF_000700745.2 Antrostomus carolinensis | reverse complement strand
GCAACCATCCGCTCCACTTCAGAGCCAGAAAACTGTTTTATTTATTTAGTAATATAACGTCCAGGCTAAGAAGTGCTGCCTCTCTACCCACGCCTCCAAGCAACAACCGAACTAAACTACCCACGGGACATTATTTTTTAAAACAATTCCTAGCTGTGACATCTACATGTTGTAAGTGAGAAGGGAGTTTCACAAACCATTCCGGACAGTTTCCTTGTCATGGCTGGATGTCCTTAGCATACGCCGAGGAAGCAACGCTGGAGGTGAGGGTGACTGACTCAATAGCCAGCACGTTATAAGATTATGCTGCCAGTCACTTGTTGGCCCTGGAGCAACATCCAAGGCCAGCACAGCCTTGCGTTGCTCTGGGCATGTGGATGTCACAGATAGGACAAGTTTAACCCTGCCATTTAGTAAAAGCTGACCCATATCTGCGGGTGGGCTGGAGAGAGGCTTTTGAACTGGGAAGCACCAGTGGAAATAACTTTTGTTATCACCATGGTGACGCTCATGTATTGCTATGAAACTAGGATAAAGCAGCCAGAAGCAAGCGGCACTATAGAGATATCATTTTAAGCCGCTGTTTAGAGAGAGGCTAAGACAAACCCCACAAATGTCATTGCCTCAATTCGCCATGCTGTGTGGCCGGTGAGTGTTGCTGTGCATATGGATTTTTCTTAACAAATCTGAGTCTAGTGGCAGCTTTCACAGACAATATGTTGCCCCAGGAACAACAGGATAAGGTGAAGTAAGGACACGAAGTCCATCTTCTTGTTAGCACCAATTTATATTTCAGCCTTACTGTTGTTGCAAGGGTCGTTGTGAAGTTTACGGCTCAGAGGTGGGGTGGGGGGTGAGGATGCAGAGAGGCAGTAGCACAGGCCGAGGCTCCGTAGCCCCCCAGCCAGCTTCGTCGATGGCTCACGGGTCTCGCTATCTGCGAGTGCTGAGGGCAGGTGAGCACAGCTCTGCTTCGAGCAGTGATGTGCGACTGTAGCTCACCCTGTTGGCTGCATATTGCCCACAGACACTGAGGTTTGCCCTTCGCAGAGGCTTCCCCAAGTCTGACGATGCACTCTATCTAGAACACGCACCTGCACAAGCTCCATTTCCTGTACCTCACCTCTGTGTCTTCAAAATTGATCTTTCTGTCATGTAACATTCATGTTTGGTCTTCCCACTGCAATGGAGAGGTTCAATGGCATATCACCTTGTTTGTTCACTGCCAATCACATCATGTTACCTACTCCAATATTCTCCATTCCTCGTCACATTTCTTCTTCTCCATGTGAAAGTGTGCTGAATCCTTTCCTTCCTACTGTATCGTCCTACTGCTGCCTTGGTTTCCCCGTGCCTTACTGTGCTAGAGCTTTTCCTTTGCATTGTATTGTTTCTGGTCTCTCTTTATTTATCACCAGTTTGCATTCTGATTTTGAGACTGGTTGTTATTAAACTCTCCTGTTGTCTCCAGTGACTGCCCCTCAGTGTACACATTTCTATAGGTTGACAAACTCCTCCAATTTTCTTTTATAAATTACAAAGTATGCAATGGAATTCAGAGGTTTGGGTTTGGCATTACAAGAGAAACTTACTCCTACAGTCACTCATCCCGATGTAAGGAGTGCTCAGAGTGAGGCAGGAAGCCTAGCTGTGCTATGAACAAAGTCCTTAAATATTAAAAGCAATTACCAACTTAGTGCCAGGGTCAAAAATCACAGCTGCAGATTGTTTCTAATCACAAAGGTAGGCTAACCAAGCCTGAAAAGTGGAAAGCTGGTGGAGGAATAAAATTTCCATTTTCTTCCATATCTGTGAGTGTTGTCTTTAATGTACAATACCACTGAATCCTGTAATTCAGGCTTCAGCAGCTGGCAGTAAGGAGTTGTATTCCAGAAGATGAAATCTGTAGGTAAGACTCATCTTTAATCTTGCTGGAGATCATAACTACTCCTGTAGTCATTATTCTGCTGCTAAGAAGTCTTTCCTGCATGTCAGTCTGAACTCAGAAGCAGATAAAAGGAGTCAGTGGTTGATTTTCACCCCACTTGCAAATGCCAAACCTGGCCCTTTTATGCCAGGTCAGTACTTAGAGCAATGTGATTGAATAGTGGATTTTCCTGAGTTATCATGCAAGTGTACTTTTCAGCTCTTCTCTTTCTAGCACAAGGAGAATTAGCAAATGGAAGTTTGTCAGCTTCTTCAGCTCATCCCAGACCTCTTTCTTTCATTCTCTCCTTACCTGTTCCATAAATCATGGACATATATGCAGATACCTGGAGCTCACACACAGCCAGACGTTTGCTGCTTGCTTTTGTCCGGTGACATGACAGATGCTTAGCTTTAGCTGAATTTTTTTGTTTCTTAATTCTTTGCGCATCCAGACAGCCTCTAATGCAAGTCACTAACCGCTGTTTTGCTCTCTTGGCTGCCAAGGAACTACCTTGTTCTGCACTAGCCCCGTCCCTCCAACCCTGCTTCTCCCGGCCAGAGAGACCAGCGAACCGGCGCCCACCGTCGCGATGGGCTTCACATTCCCCTACTGCCTCACAGTCGCAGTCCACCGGAGACCTGACTTCCTCAGAGGAGAGCGGAAGCAAGGAGCCGCCGGCAGAGACCCCCAGCCCGAGAGGCGAGCCGGCCTGACTCCACACGGGGAGAGAGGGGCTGCGACTCGCCTCCGCCAGGTCGCCTGCCAGCCGTCTCTGCCGCCAAGGAGAGGGGTCCGCTTGGAGAGGTCAAAGAATGTTCTCAGACGCAGCTGCTGAATGTCCGACCTGGGAAACTGAGGTGTTTCTAGAATGAAACAGTTAATGTGCCTGTAATAACTTAATTTTTTTCATAGCTGAGAAAACTATTTTTGTCTCCATCTTTTCTACATACAGTATATTAACAAAAAACAAAAACAAAAAAGGTAAAAATTATATAAATTAAGATATAAAATGTAAATTAAGTTTTAAGGGAATTTCAATACGTGCTCGCGCTCTCTCCAAATACTGACTGCCTTTTGGTTATATTTGCACTGTTATGTTTTTTATTTTGGTTTTGGGCTTTTTGGGTTGTTTTTTTTATTTCATGTAAAACTAGGGTCTTAAGTTAATTTTGTTCTATTTTAATGTCAGTGTTACTGGTTTTTAAAAGTAAGGTTCTTAATGATGCTTCAACTGTCTGAAGCGATACCTTTTAAGTAGTGAAGAAAGCCATTAAGCTAGTTCACTAGACTTGTATTAATTGAGAAGGAGGGGAATACAGGTAAACACAAGGAAAAGTGTAAAAAAAAAAAAAAAGAATGCCTCAGAAAGTCTTATGGAGTTAGCTGTAAAATACACCTACAATACTTGACTTGCATGCCTCTGGGTCCTCGCACTTTAGTGCATGTACATACTGCTACTGTACCATCACATAAATGTGAGTCAATCTGTTTCACTGTAATATTGTTGTGAATTTACCTGTACTGTACTTTTATTGTTGGTATTCTTGCATTGACTATACAAAAAGAGTTTTTAAATTATAGCCAGCAGTTCAACTGGCTATGTACTGCGTTTACGGAGAACTTCCTTCATTTTGGGAAAACCATGAAGATCTCTGGGCATACTAAATTGTAACGGTCTTGTTTAAGAGTCTGTTGGAGACCATGTGAAGTGGAAATAAAACCCTCAGTATTTACAAGCTGCTTGAGTGCTTCATTATGGGGGTTTTTTTTCTGATACTTCCCAGGCCCATTTAAACTGGGGGGGCAAGGGGTTGGGTGGGGGAGAAGCCCTCAAACTCCTCCTTTATTCATAGGGGAAGAAGAATGCTTCTTTACATGAAATAAATCATGGCAAAGCCAAATATTATGCTGTGCTCCACAAACTCCTTTGTGCCCTGGATCAGGCCATGGGAAAGTTTCTAAATTTCCTCACTGAACTCTGTAACAGCTGCTCATGCAGATTGTGGGACCCATCTTCTCAGTTCCTCTAAGGCTGTATGGCTTTCAGTCACTCATGGGCATGAAAACTAGACAGCTAACCAGAATAACAAAAATATGACACATCCAGTGTTAATCCAAGCTTGTGTCTTGTCTGCATTACATGCAGAGACTGATAAAACCAGGGCTTTTGTAAAACCAGTGGCTAACAATGAGAAGTAAATACAGCCGAGAATTCATGCACTTCCAAGAGGTGGAAGGCTCTTGAGCTACTTTGCCTGGGACCATCTGTTTGGCCACATGCTTTCCCTGGGAGCCCCAGAACTGCTCTGACTGGTTATCCCACTACTGAACTGGGATTCCTGTTCAATTTCCTTTGCTGAGGCTTTCTGAGGCTCGTTTGTTAAAGAGCACCATCTGGGATTCCTAGAAGCCTTCCTGGTTAGCTCTGTCAAGTGATAAGCCCCTCACATCCTGTCTTGCTGTGTCATGGCCGGCTTTCTAGGAAGTTTAATTCAGCTGTTGGATGAGAACAAACTCCCTAGCTGCCAAAACACAGCCAGCTGAGGTCTGATTTCTCCCATATTAGTTAGGACCTTGGCTATCAATGCAGTGTCAATATGTCCACCTGTGGGTCATCATTATGAAAATTGCCACTTACCAAGATAGGGAATGATTGAAAAATACTGTTATCTAACGGCTCTCTGGTGCCCCAGCCAAAACAAAGGGTGGCCAATGCCGGTCCTGAGCAGCAACAGTCATATTAGCAATAATTGCCTTCCCAGGCAATTGTCTCAAAGCCTCACTGCTAGTCTGAATGCTTAAAATTCTCCATGGTAGCCACCCTACTGGCTTGAAAATCCTGCTTCAACGCTTTGCTGAATTGTTGCAGTAATTTCAGTTTGGGAGTGAAAGGAGGAGCACGTGCAAGAAGTGTTTAGAAGGTCAAAGACAAGTCGCATCTGTTATTGAAGAAGACAAACCACAACTGAAAGATCCCTGTTTGTTTTCAGAATCTCAGTTACCAGGAGCAGATTTGCAGGGAGAGGGAGAGGGGTTGCTGCTTCCTTAAAAGCTCTTTCTCCTAGATTAAGTAAGTTAAAGTTGCAAATGAATGAACAATGTTGACTACCAGCAAGTAAAAATGCTGTTTCTTGTGACAGCTGTAAATTTTTTTTAGTGATGCAGAAGAAAATTCAGTTGGCTGATCTGTAGCTTTAATACCAGGAAATGGTATTTGCCTTTCAAATCAAGGATACACCAGCCTGCAGAATTATCTGCTGGCCATCCTGAAGTAGGAAGGTCTGTGAGGATAAGCAAGTGCCTGTGGCTTGACAGGTAAAGTGCTTATGAAACAGCAGGAGTCTCTGAAACAAAAGTGAGACAGCAAGCAATAGCAAGAAGGAGAAGCTTAAGCGGAAATAGAAATTCTGTGGATGATCTTAAGAAGAATCACATTAATTAAACATAAGCTCATTTCTAATCTAATCAGCAACACTGAGAAATATCACGTTTCTAGTGGGTCTT
>NW_010331151.1:5219-10396 GCF_000700745.2 Antrostomus carolinensis | reverse complement strand
GTATGCCTGCTGCTGGGCTTGGGGGATTTCCCCTCCCTGCCCCACCCATTATTCCAGCACATTCCAGAATTACTTAAATCATAAAATAAATGACGGGTCTGTAGTCTACCTCAGGTAATTTTAAAAGCTTCTACGATAAAATGAAAAGCCTTTTTAGAAGGTCTGCAGCCTACTCGGCGTCTGGGGGGTATCCGAGTTACTGCTTCATGAATAATCAGGGCAGGGGAAGCCTTGCAGATTGCCACGCGAATCAGTGTAAGGGGATGCAAATACGTCTGTCACAGCATCGCCTGATGAGGCTGAAACAGGTGGATTTCACCCAGGGGTTTGTGGTGCCTGAGATGTTCACCTTGGGATATCACTGGTCCTGCAGCACAGTGGGAACCAGGAACAAGACCATCATCCATAGCAACCCTCCTAGGCCAACCAGGTTTTGGAGGGGCTGCAGCACTCCAGGGTGTTGGGGTGTCCACAATACGGCAGAGTCTATGTAGGCACCATGAAGGGGAAAAGTCACCCCTTTCTCACACTTTCCTTCATGCCTCTCCACAGGCAGCTGCCCCCTGACACACTGCCCTCCCTTTTCCATACCAGACAGACTTGGATATCATTGGTAATGGTGTACGGCTTCTTAACTCACCTAGGCCTAAGGAAAAACCCAAAATAGGATCCGGCATCTGAGTTCATGGCAACACCACATCTGAGTTGTGCCTCAATGCCAGGGCAAGGACCAGGCTTGGACCATCCCTCCCCACCACTCCATTCCCCTCACATCCCACTTTGTGCAGATGACATGTCTGTGCACATATGGTATCCGAAGGCATGCATTTTCCATCCCTTCACTTCCTTGAATATCAGAAGCCATCCAGCTCCCTCCTGCTCTCTTTGGAGGTACCACATCTCTTGCTTGCTCCCCGTTCCCCTGTTTTGACTTCCCTTTATGTAAATCACTGCAACCTGCTAGAGTATGATTAAGCTGCTGAGTACATATAATTTTCATATGAAATGACAGCTAATGTCTTCAGTATCCACATAGCCCAGCCTGTTTACTGGAGAGGCTTAAGGGTTTTAAGCAAAGTCTGCTTCCCTTTCCTGTTTATTATCTTATCCATCTTGCAGGATTGTGAGACATTCTGCCTTCAGGTCTGGGTTAAAGAGATTACTGCACTGCTATAAATATCTCTAAAATTAAAAAAAATTATCATCTGTTGCTGAAAACACCATTATTTTTTTCTAGCTGAGCAGATTTAGGACTTTTTCACTCATTATTCATTCTTTTTTGTGTTCAAACACCTTCTGGAGAGCAATCCTTGCACCTGCTGAAAAAAATGTGCCAGAAATCCTGAGAGCACTTGGTGGTCTGGGCAGGATTTTGCAGGTGAGGGAGGGCTCAACAGACTGCTC
This sequence comes from Antrostomus carolinensis, assembly GCF_000700745.2. Classification (NCBI taxonomy): domain Eukaryota; kingdom Metazoa; phylum Chordata; class Aves; order Caprimulgiformes; family Caprimulgidae; genus Antrostomus; species Antrostomus carolinensis. Next base: position 8,992 of record NW_010331151.1, on the reverse strand, counting down.
AGCAAAGCCGGTACAGCCACTTGTCCTGGAGCTGGCCTGGAGAAAGGCAGTGTTCCCTACAGAGTAACTGTTTGGAGGCGAAGGTGGGGCTGGGGCTGCACAGACCCAGTTCAGCTCCTCAGAAGTCCCTGGTTTGGCAGCCCTTGGTTTCAGATTAGAGCTGCAGGAGGTGGAGAAGTGAGTGGCAGAAATGCTCCCCTGCTGACAACAGGGCATCCACCTGCCTGGGTTAGTCTTGCCCAGAGTGATGGACCGAGATGTGAGGAGAGAAGGTCACAGAAAAAAAAAAAAAAAAAAAAAATTAAAAACCAGTGTCCTTGGCAGCTGCAAGTAGATGGATATCTGAATGAGAAGAAGAAAGTATGTAGTTTAGATATTGAGTTTTATATGTCTCTTGATGGCAGTAAGCCTGGTTTAGCAATGTAAGCAGATACTGCACTAAAAGGGAAGAATGCTGCTAGGCTGTGCAATGTGAATCCTATTAAATGCCAACAATAGCAAATTTTGGTTTGTCCTGTTAAATCCCTAGAATTTTTTTTTTATATATACCTTAATTTGATTTTTAAATCCCTATAGTACAGCTTTGGAATAAGTTTGCACAGAAAAATGTCACGAACCCAGGTGCTATCCTCATGCTCCTCCTGCATCTGTGCCCCACTGTAATCCCGCTGAATTAGGCTGCAGAAGAGAGAGCCAAGTGCAAGTGGACAGGCTCATCCCAAAGGCAACACTCAGCAGGCACCTCTTTCTCACTGAGTTGGTCAGAACCAAATTGGCTCTAAAATATTAAGCCCTGCAGTAACAGGCAGTGGGGCACAATTTTGAGGTGTTGAAAAAGTTCCCACTTTACATAGAAGAGGAGTGGTCCATATATTTTAGCTACTAAGAATTGCAATGTTAAGTGCTTAGGCAATTAAGAACATTAATCTCATTGGTTTTTCTGCCCAGAGAAGAGACTTAAGTAACTTAGACACTTTGACAACTTTTATCACAAGTCTCTGACTACAGCTTCAGCATGTTTGTCTTTAAAATATGGCCTTGATTCCTAATATTGTCTGAGAGAAGACATGTATTGTGTTGTTCCTCGCTTGATTTTCTGCACTCTGCATTGACAAGACAGAAAAAAAAATCCATTTTGCATGACTGAGAGGAAGAATAATAATAAAGGCCATGATTTTGTTACAGCTATTTCCATGACAAAACCAAAGACTTTTGAGACGGTATTTTCTTAGACAATGTCACTGTGGTTTGTCATGGAAATCACATCTTAGACAAAAATCAAAGCCCTGACTTCACAAATTATTTGTGTTCCCCTCAGACTGTGATGCCTCTGACAACACCATGCTTCATTATGTGCACATAAAATGCAGGTTAAATATATTAGCAGGCATCTTAAATGTTTTACAAATAGGAATTGATGTGTAGTCATATTAAAAGAAGCATATTCAATGTATTTTTTTACAAGGTAGCGGGACTATGAAATAGTTGGGAGGAAAATAGCAATAAGAAGTCAGGAAAGACAAAATTAGCCCTCGGAAACCAGCACCCTGAACTGTGTTTGGTACATAATGGGCCTGATTCTGATTTCCCAGGGAACAGCCCTGAACCTGTGGCTTGGCTGTAGCAAACCTTGAATTGTGCTACTGCATGGGAGGCCACAGGAGCTTACAGACCTTGCCTGTCTGTAACACTGACAGTGTTTCTCAAAAACAGTTCATGTTGGACTGACAGGGAAGCCCTGAGCTGAGTTCTGTACCCTGTTTATCCAACAAGCCCTCGAGTTTCCAGCAGGATAGACTGACCTGCCAAGCAGTGATGTCCTGAAGAATGCAATGGCACCCAATGGAGGAGAAATGGTGGGACACTATTCCCTGAATTATACAACCATTTTCACATGAAAAACAGAAGCCAAATTATTTATTCAGAAACTGCAGCACTATGGTATAACACCTCCTCACGTATGTGGGTTACTTTTACTCAGTGAATAATTAGCACATCTTTGTAGCACAGTTAAATAATTTAGTAGAAACATTTCCCTGCTTAGAAGAACCAGCCTGAGGCTCCTGGTCAGCAGGTCTGGATTAGGTGACCAGTAGCCCTCCTGATTCACAACAATCCTCATAAAGAACCAGGAGAACTTCCATTTGCTGCCAACTCTGTCCCACAAGCACTGCTCAGCCACCACCAGCTCCCAGATCCAGAACTGGTTTATTCAGCCAGTTCCACTACCCAGGGTTTCTGGTTTCTCCCACTGAAGTGAGTTACCTTGAAATCACCCCAACACCAGAGCAGATGATTCCTCCAGTGCTGGTTCTTCAAGTTAGACAGAGGCAACTCAAAACCCAAATAGAGCCAGGATGGGGAACAAAGTAAGGAACCAGCCCACTCTTACCTGAGGCCACTCCTGACCTGAATGGAAAAAAAAAACAACCAAAAAACCGAAACAAACGCAAACCAAAACAAAACACCTCCCTACATCAAAATTAAATTATCATTTGAACTACTTAGCAAGTTAACTAAATTTACCATGACCTACATTCCAGAAAGTGTTGGATATGTGGAAATACTTCTTTCTGTGGGAGCCAGGTCACACAGTAAAATCTAGTTTAAAAATCCACACACACTTTTCTGAAGCCTCCATCAGTCTTACAGCAGAAAAGGGCCAATCCGAAGAAGCAGTGAGACATTTTTAGCCTTGACATCTATTAGGTCAGGCTTGCAATGATTTCGGTCTCTTGTCAGGGTAGCAGACAAAGCTGACAGATGAACTGATTAGTCTTGGTGCATATTGCAGTGCAGACACAGTAATTACAGCCTAGAAACAATAATTTAAACAGAAAATAATGCATTATGTGCAGAAAGTTCATTGCCAGCTGCCTAGAGGCAGCACCTCCATGGCTACTATTCAGAAATAAAACACATCAGGCAGCACACTGGGCATTAAATCTTTCTAAAAGTACATCAGCTAAAGAGCAACCGCTTATAAACAGCTGATATAGTCACAGAAGATAACACAATTAAATGTATATATTGAAAACAGCCTCCTTAAGAAAGACAGTTAAAGATGTATCTATCTATCCATCCATCTATCTATCTTTAAAACAGAAAGTCTATTTTATCTTTTTGTATCTAGTTATGTAGATGTATATATCCAGGAGTAAAAACAGACCCCTAATAACAGATACCTCGCATGGTCTATAAAGCAGCCTATTCCGAAACAGGGAGGAGATGTCCTTCAGACCAGCACTGAAGCCAACCAACCAGACTTCTCCACATCTTTTATCATCATTTTCTATCCCATATAAGAATCACTGAACTTTTAACCGCAGGCTGCTTCGAAGCTGGTCTTTGGAAATAAAAGAGCTGAGTCAGCGCATAGTATTTGCTCTGCTGTTTTAAAACAGTATTTGTGTATAAAAGGTCAGCTCAGATTAAGAAGATAAATACAATACAGAGCTTTAAAGATAAGTTAAATGGACAGTGAAAATTTGCCTTTAATCTACTTAGGAAGTCTTTGTGATTAAAGTCTAGCATTTTTTTTTCTGTGCTAATGAAGGACTAGGCAAGACAGTGACTGAAGAACTCTCTGGGGAATAGTGTATAAGCTGTGTCTGGTTTTATTGTTGTCACTTATCTTTCTAAATCATTTACACAGATAGATTTTGATTTCTTTTCTCTATCAGTGTGACCAGATGAATCATACAGACACTATCAAAAGATGCGTACCTTGGCGTTCAACCTCCATCACAGTGAGTTTCCTTTTTCCAGCAGGA
>NW_010331151.1:3064-5208 GCF_000700745.2 Antrostomus carolinensis | reverse complement strand
ATCTGAGTGTGCTACCACGTATGTAAAACTCCTTTTGATGCATGTTTTATGAAAATAAGCCTTCACTTTAGGGAGCAGCAGGCCACAGGCTGGCACATACATCAAACAGCATGCAAATCCTTCCCCATCAAAGACATGGTTTATAGTGTGCCACTGGACTGTAAAAATGTAAAACATCTGTCAAATACTGTAGGGCTATGGCATGATGGCTGTTAAAAACAACCATGCATTGCATTAACAGAGCATATGTTTTGCAAAACCTTCTCTCAGAAGGTTGCAAAACCTTATCTCACACCTGTACCCTCAGTAGTATATTCAAAAGCCGTAAGAAGCAGCAATTAGTCCTCCTGATGTTTTACACTGGATTAAAAAGTAGAGGAAACAGGCACAGATCTCAGTTTAAACCAAGTTAACCAGAATTTAGTTTACTGGCTGGATTTGCTGGCAATTGGTTTTAGCAGCAAACTAAAAACAATATTAAAAAGGTAATTGTGTTCACTGGTAGATTTCAGAAAGCCCAAGGGCAACCTGATCAGAACAACTGCATTGCACAGGGAGGTATCGCTTCAGGTAGGGCTGGCCTCAGTTAACCCCATATTTTCCAAACGAGAAATGGAAATGAGATGTTGTGTCCCAAATGAAATCAAAGAAGCATTGTGTCCTCACTCCCTCTGAAAGTTTGGTTATAAGAAACAGACACCTAAAAATAATTTTCTCTCTTCTATTCAGTCCTGCCACAGGTACCACTTCAGTATTTGAACGCTACCATCCCATGGTTTAATAAGCAGTATGACTAACATCTGTCCCATAATTTATTTGCTCGTCCTCTCCCTCGGGAAAGACTCATGTGCAGTCGAGACTGTTTCTATTATGTACACACACAAAAACCTGCTAATTACACAAGCACACACACGTCCATATAAGTTTGTCAGAGAGGACAAGATGAAAGCAGAGGTGCCTCATACCCAGGGCAGGGAGTGCTGAGGTTTACGCTGTGGGAACGGCGGGGCCGGGGCTAGAAGGGCCCCCAGAAGCTGCTGCCCGGTCACACCTCATCCTTCTTCTGGATAAAGCACGGTTGTGCTGGAAAGGTGTTTGTTCTCACCGTAGCACTGCTGCAGCACGTCTCCTCCAGCAGCAGAAATGACCAGACACTCCTGGTGACCCGTGTGACTGAGGGGTTATGGAAACGTGGAGGCTCTGACCTGGGCTTTAGCTGTAGCTGCTACATACACTGCCTGGTAACATACAGCCAAAGAGCTGGACCAGTAATGATACACCAGCATTTCTTCAGGCAGTTTTAAAAAGTTTTCTCTCTGTTACAGCACTGTATTTTACCAGAAACTTGATTTTTTTATACTAGTTACAGAATGTCTGTGCAATAGTGTTGTGCTGGAGTGACCTGCAGAAGAAGCAGCTATTTACTTAGTACAGGAAGAAATTGTGGTACTAATTAAATATGAGCAAGTAGAGGCTGGAGAAAGGAATTTCTTTGTCTCTCTATTTCTGGCAATGAGAGAAACAGATTTACAAGGAGTTTTTTGGAACCTGGCCTCTTTGAATAGGGAAAATCCATAGCCATTCAGGAAATACATTAATGCACTAGCGGTGCTATGCAAGAAAAGTTCAACTTCTAGTTATTCCATAAAGCAGGCTGGATGCCCTTTAGCTGGTTATGTCCTGTGACTGAGGACAGGAGTGCTCTTGACCATTTTTCTAGAGGTGTATGCTCTCTGTGAAGATGTATTTGTATTTTTTTTTTAACTTGGATGGGAAATCCAACAGTGGAAAAGTTACTAATTCAGAGAGCTTGGCAAGTTGGAGCTCGAGGGGTCAAGCAGCATCACAGCAAGAATAGTAAGGGCCAACATAAGAAGCTGTGACTGCCCATCCCATTTCCAGGAGCCAAGATGAAGGATGCAAGCTACCAGCACCCAGCAGGACTGTGTCTAAACCTCAGCCTCTTTTCTAAGTACCTGTCTGAATTTTGATACTGTTTTGCCTGTTCAGATCCTATATGAGCCCGGACAATGTTTACACAGTCGTTTTCTTCTTGGGAATATTTGGCAGTTTGCTTTCTCTCCTGTGACGGTTGCTGTTTTGCCAGCTGGGAAACTGAGGCATTTAGAAGTTAAATGATTTAT
>NW_010331151.1:0-3018 GCF_000700745.2 Antrostomus carolinensis | reverse complement strand
CTTTGTTGAGTTCACTAGTCTGCTCCTGCACTTAGAGAAGATCAATGGCAAGGTTTAATAAAATCTTCCAGATCCCATGCATTTTTCCATGAAACAAGAAGGGGCCATCAGGCTAGTGACGGCGAGCCTGCAGGAGGACAGCATCCCTCCAGTGTTAAGGAGAAAGTCTCTTAGTATTTCCAAGCATTTTAGTTGATATGTGCCTTAACAAAGTTACTGAGCCACGTCTTACACTGCCTAAAGCTTCACCAGTGAGAGCAGACAGGGCATGATCTCCAGCCACTGTAAGGGGAGTGTAGCCCTGTACTGGATTCTGCTGGGCTGCACCATCCTGGTCAAGGCAAAACAGCCCAAACAGGGGCCAGCTCTGGGTGTTGTTGGGCAACCTCCGTGAAGAGAGCAGCTCTGGCTGCAAGGCCATGGGCTTTCCACTTCTGCCTTGCTCATGGCTCCCCAGAGCCCAGAAGAGAACCTGCTTCCCACCAGGCTGCTGCATTGTGTGGTCGGCGTGCAAGGGAGAGCGGAGCAAGACAAGCAGGGCAGCTGGAGTGGGTGTATTCCCAGATCTGCCTGCATTTATGTGTCTTGCTTTTTCCAAGAATGACAGCACAAAACAACAGCATCATAAATGCTGCATTTCAGCTGATGTCCAATCTAGGAGTGTGAAACATGGATGTGCCTTAACTGCCATGGTGGAAAACACCTCTCTGTTCAAGCCAGCATCTTTGAGGATTTCCTGGGAGTTGCAGGTGGTACTCTGACATATATAGGGATTTAAACACAAATAAGAACTGGTCTCGGTGGTGAATGAGGAGCATGGATCCTTATGAAAATATGTTGTGTGCAGTCATGTGACTGGTGGTGACATCAGTCTCAAAAGTGGTGCTGGCCTCCTGCCTTCGCCCAGCACAATTAACGGCCAGCTTGGCAGGCAGTGAGGACATTGTGTGAAGTTGTTTGTACAGCAAGCATGGTGCTGCAGATTGGGAAAATGAAATCTAGTACCAAAACCTCCATCCATTTCCTTATGCTTCCTGCGCTGAGGGTGGGACTAGGCCTGGTTTTAAAACAAAAAGGAGGAAGAAAAAAAGAAAAAAAAAAAAGGTCATTTTTGTTTAATGTCACATTTAGCACTGTGGACGGCAGCAAGTTTTGGTCTGTGCCTGCTTGTCTGTGCCCAGAAACTGTGCATATATTCTTTTGCGATGGGAACCAGTATAGCAAAGCAGCAGGGACAGGGTTTTATTGTGGTGCTGAAAGAGACCCCAGCACCTAAGAGGAATCTTTCTTCTCAGTCTCATCCTTACTCAGCTCACCAGGGCCTGACATGGAAAAGGATATATGTAGTGCCTGTTGTCTGCTAAACACTGTGAAACCACTCCAGCATTGACTGTCTGGGCACTGGATTTCTCTAGAGGGAAATGATGGCAAAACCATTCTTGGGAATCTAGTGCTGTTCTAGGAAATGAGGACAGTTTGCTGTCACGATATCAGATGGTGACTTTTTGCATCAAATGATTCTTTCACACGTTCTCAATCAGGTCCAGTTTGAAAGTTGGAGCACAACTTTAATTTTAAAAGACAAAGCTTTCCAAATAATCCTGTTATGGTTATGTCCAAGTAGCTATACCATTGCAATGATATTTCCCTTCAGCATCAACAAGAGTCTGCATTCTGCCTCAAAGGATGAGGAGGACAGAAAGATCACAGTTCTAGAGCACTGTTCATTATTATATCTAAATTTTCTCAGTTTATTAATAATTTATTTTTCCCCAGTCCCCTCAAATGTCACCTTTGTTGTGGTGGTTTAGCAAAAACCAGGACACTCATGTTTCTTCATAATTCTTCATGGAAGTTTTAAATATTCAAATTATAGACAGAAACAAAGGCAGAGGGTGGGTATTCCAGATTGCCTCTTCCTTTCCTCGCATGTTTCAGTAACTTTGGCAAATTTCACTGCTTGGGCTCTAGAAGTACTGGTAATTCTGTAATTTCTTCACAGAAGTAGGTCTCCTTTTCTTCCCTGGTCTTGAGCCCTGATTCTCCCTCCCACGTGTACCTAGAGCACCCAAGAGATTTAGCAAGGAAGACAATGCAGGATCAGGCCTTGGCAGTTTGCAGCAGATAAAGAAATCTGCTCCTGCTGGGCACCCAGCTGGCAGCATTTCCAGCAGCTCTCTGGTGCTCGCAGCAAATCAATGGCTGTACCAGAGCCCAGAAGCAGAACCCGCTCCCGACAAACAGCAGTGCAAGGGCAGGACACCAAGGCATGAAGGATGTGTGCTTCACAGTGCCTATGAGGTTTGCATCCAGACTACTCATCAAAGGTGTTGTACTCCATTTTACATTACTTTTGAAAAGAAGAAAAACTATATAAGCTCTGCTGAGTGTTCAGTTAAAAAAGAAACTTAACCATCCTATGTGTGGGTGCATCTGAAGCCTGTAGCTTAACTGGCATTAACATGGTAAGGATGAGAAGTTTAGGGAATACAGTGCTGGAGGATTAACTTTGCCTTCAGAGGCTGTGCAGACAGCTGATGAAGCTAAGAACCTACCAGATACCTTTATCTCCAACGATTCTTCCTCTCAGATGCCATCCTCTGTCCATCCATGGATGCATCCATCTCTCACATGCTGACAAAATATCCATGACTTTCACTAAGAATAAATAAGAAACTAAGCAGTTTCTTATTTCCAGACAAAGTTTCAGCTGTTGCTCTAGCTCTAGGAGAAACTGTACCAGTGTTCTAAACCCTGGGTCCCACCCTTTATGCTAACCTAGGGCAAGGAGGTACCCACTCTTAACTGCCATCATCCCTGTACACCAGTAACACAAAGCCCCAGCATGAGGGCCAGCACTCTCATTTTCAGAGTCCACACTTAGCATTAAGATCACATTTAAACTTAGCCTTAATTCTAAGCAGAAATTACTTTGCAGAAATTACTCTGCTAGTTCCACTGAGAATCACCAAAGTGACTCAAGAAGACAGATGATGGCAAAGCAGTGGATGTGGTCTA
>NW_010331150.1:0-605 GCF_000700745.2 Antrostomus carolinensis | reverse complement strand
TTTTGGGTGGTTGGCCATCAGGGTAGGGGATGACTTTTCCACTCTGTGAAGCTGATATCAACATTGTGAGAATGTCCTTAGCTTTCAGAAGTCCCATCTGCTTCCCCTGATAGAAGAGCAGAAGACAGCGTGGCACACTATAAAATTATTTCAAAGCTTTCGCAGAACATGAGTACTTTTCTTTTTTCCAGCTTCCCCAGAACTCGCTTATAAATTTAAGGGAAAATGTGAATAAATTCCACTTCCCTGAAAATTTTTCTTTTCTGAAGAAGCAACCAGTGATGCTACAGGTAAGTCACTCATAGCTAAAGAGGCTGTATTTGAGAGCCAGATGTACTTCTGTTCCTGCTGCGTTGTGGTATCTTCATGTTGGATCGACTGAATGTGGTCTTGATTGAAATGCATGTAGGTTTGGACCAGCACAGTGCCACTGCCTGCTCTTGTTCCTTTCCTGCTACTTCCAGGGACAGGGTGAGTGGGTGGCAGCAAGCATGGATGTAGGGGGGACCCTAATGTTTTTCTCGGATTGTATGTTTGGGGCATCCAGAGAATGTTCTCAGTGATAATGCCATGGTGTTTCCTTCATAGCTTTTCTTTTTGTCTGT
>NW_010331149.1:28730-29674 GCF_000700745.2 Antrostomus carolinensis | reverse complement strand
GTTTTGAGGTGGTTTCCCTTGTTCTGAATGCCCCATTTCCACCCCGAGGCTTCATCCTCTGGCTCCTGGGTCTGGAGACCAGTGATGAAGTAGGTGCAGAGCTGGAAGAAGCCCGGCTAGCACTTTGATAGACTAAACACACTGTGAAAAGCAGGTTTTGACATTCAAGCCAGGCCAAGCTGGCATGGAACTTTCCATTACAGTGCTTTGTTTTGCTGTAGGAAAATGTGACTTCTGTGCAATCAGAAACTTCCAGAAGAGACAGATCAGTTTCTCTTTTTATCTTCAAACACCTGACTGGAATATTTTGAGTCAGATGCAGTGATTTCTGGAAAGGATCACCCCGGGACAACACAGCTCCACAGTCAGCTCCCTGTGAAATCATTCTGCTCTCACAAATATTGCTGTGAATACACTCGTGTCTCCAGGGACAGGCTTGGTGCCATCTCTTTACAGGGAAAAAGAGCATCTGAGGCGTCTGTGCCCAGCTCTGCTTGCATGAAATATGGAGCAGGCATTGGCCAGGCAGCCCCGTGTCCCCCTCTTACAGCTCCTCAGGACACAATCTCAGTCACCTGTGTAACAATTCCGAGTCTTGCAAGTGGAAGATGCACAAGAGCTACAGCTCTGAGAAGCAGCTGAACAACACTGGCCAACAGACAGAGCCAAAGCTTACACAGACACTGCCCGGGGCAAAGCAGGGCCAGCACTGTCACCTGCTGCCAGCTGCAGAGCCGGGCCACCGAGAGGAAAGTCAGTTCATGGCACAGAACCTAAGGAAGACGCCTGGGATAGAGGATGATCACTGTGTTCCCTACTTGCAAATAAGTCAGCAGCACAAAAATCGTGTTTGCAAATCCCTCACTTTCTTTTCTTCTTCCTAACAAGAAGGTTTTGGCTTGTTCACAAAAGGCTTTGATTTCCCGGTCACAGATTTTCCTGCT
>NW_010331149.1:27096-28718 GCF_000700745.2 Antrostomus carolinensis | reverse complement strand
AGGTTCTGGGCACAGACAGCCACAGAAATTCCTGGTGTATTCTCATCTCTCTACCAACAGTGCCCATTTCATAGGTTTTTCTTCAGCTGCCCACTTAAAACACAGGTCAGTAGATGGCAACTGGAATGCACCTATTGGTTTTGGTGTGTAAAACCTTTGGAAAGGCAAAAACCAGCATAAAAAATAGAAACCAAGCCTCGATGATATCAAAAGAACCATCTCAGTTACTTAACAACATCCCTACTAACAGAAGAGGCCGAGGACTTCAAGATGTCCCTTCCCTAGAACCCTGTAATTAAAGTGTTGAATAAAATAGAAGATTAGCCACATTTATTTAGTGCTTATCACTCTCGTTCGGTAGAGAAATGAACAGATGAAAGCAAAGAGATCAAATTTTAGCATTGCAGTCCTTTTCCTTCAACACAGTGTCTGCCCCCAGCTCCCACATTGCTTTCTGTCAAGCACAGAGGTCCAACATCATGTGGTCAAGTTGGCCAGACACTCTCCTAGAAAGGCCAAATGCTCAGTGGGTGGTATGAGTTTGGTGAAACCAGGTTCCCATCAGAAATTAACCACTTTGATCTCCTTCCTGGTGGATGGTTTGCAGTATTTGTTCAGGATTTCAGCCCTGCCTTGGGGAGATCCCAGAACAGAACTGGGTTGGCGTTCCTCGGCCAGACCATGAGCAGAGTGTAGGGCCCCAGTTCCTCCTGGTGGAGTCCATGGCTTGGTGCAGAGAGCTTGTCAATGGGCTGACCAGGAGCAGAGACCTGAGCATTACCCTAAAGCAACAGAGACAGTTGAAAATCAAATAAAACTCAGCTTTGAAAAGCTCAGGAAAATAATTGCTTCATCATCGCCCTTGAATTTCCAGCTCTGATTCTGTTTGAGAAGCAAATCTGAAGGGTGAAGCAGAGCATTCGTGATCACTCTGAACTCTGGTTTTAATCCCATGTCATGGGAACACTTCTGAGCCCAGAGGGATGAGCTGGCCCATCAGTAATTCATGGGATACTCCAGCTAAACAAAAAGCTCAGGAAAATAATTGCTTCATCATCGCCCTTGAATTTCCAGCTCTGATTCTGTTTGAGAAGCAAATCTGAAGGGTGAAGCAGAGCATTCGTGATCACTCTGAACTCTGGTTTTAATCCCATGTCATGGGAACACTTCTGAGCCCAGAGGGATGAGCTGGCCCATCAGTAATTCATGGGATACTCCAGCTAAACACAGTGGCCAGGAGAAGACACAGGAGGAAAGTTCATTGTTCAGGAGCATGCTGGAAACTGTCCCTCCAAGCACTGGGAGGTGGGCATGTCTCTGGGGGGGATGCAGTGGGAAGGAAGGGTGCTGTGCAGGTGATGCAGCCCCTCTGCCAGGGCCTGGCAGTGCTGGGACATCACACCCACAGACTGAGTCATATAGGTGGGATGGGAGCTCGGCAGGTTCAGAGCAGGTCCAGGGAGAGCAGCTTGCTCAGGGATGTGTCCAGTCAAGGCGTGAAAATCTCCAAGGATGGAGATCCCACAGTTCCCTTGCAGTTCCCCGTCTGTCACATCCCTTCCCAGAGTCACAGAATGGTTTGGTTTGGAAGGGACCTCAAAGCTCATCCAGTCCCAACCCCC
>NW_010331149.1:26583-27026 GCF_000700745.2 Antrostomus carolinensis | reverse complement strand
CTCTGGCCAACCTGGGACACTGTCTCACCACCCTCACACCAAACCATTTCTTCCTCACATCTCAGCTCCATCTCCCCTCTGCCACTTTCAAGCCATCACCCCTTGTTCTCTCACTCCCTGCCCTTGGCCAAAGTCCCTCCCCACCTTCCTGGAGCCCCTTCAGGTACTGGGAGGCCACTAGAAGGTCTCCCTGGAGCCTTCTCTTCTCCAGGCTGAACAGCCCCAACTCTCTCAGCCTGTCCTCACAGCAGAGCTGCTCCAACCCTCTGATGGCAAAGGATGTCTTATGTCCAGGTACTTGGAGGAATTCTATAGGTGCTTGCCATATGTTTGCCTCAGCTTTAATGTAAACTGGACCAGCTGGTGCCTGAGTCCAGAGGGAGGTGCCTGCAGACCTGCCTGTGGTGTGTACGTGCCCCAGCTTGGCCGTTTGCAGCAGGCAT
>NW_010331149.1:9612-26531 GCF_000700745.2 Antrostomus carolinensis | reverse complement strand
CCCCACCCCCCCCAGCCACTGTTCTCCATGGACGTTCAGACCTGATGTTACATTGGCTTTCCCAGCCCTGCTTGACTTTGCTTCTAGGTGAAGCTGCTGAAGACTTTGAAAGCTTCAGCAATATCTCCAGAAGAAAGCCAACCCTGGAAGCCTGTTTCCACTGCTCCAGGTGTGCTGCAGGGTGCTCTGCACCTTATCCCCCAAGTAACCCCAGGTCAGTGTTGCTCCTTAGCTTCCCAAATGCATGTCTACCTTCTATTTCTCTTCTGCTTTGCCCAGGCAGCCTGCAGAGCTGCCCAGCAAGAGCATGAGCTAATTCCTGGGAATTCCTCCAGCTTCAGCAGTTCAGGGACACCCGCAGAGGCTGGAGAGCACGGAATGGTGCCGGGTGTGCAGCAGAGGCTGCGGAGGAGCTGGTGGCTCTGCTGTCTGCAGAGATAAATCTCTGCTCTCTACTCACCAGGCTGTATCTGGATGTTCATGCAGCCAGATAAAGCTTCTGCTGCAGCAATGCAGGCTTTCACTCTGCTGGGGCTAGAAAGATCGACCCGGCTCAGGGCATCGCAGTGTTCCTTGCTGAGATCAAGGTGGGTCTAAAAACAAAGCCAGAAGAGAACAGGTATAAGCACAGACAGCTTCTCACCCCTTCTCATCCCACCCAGAAGGTTGCTGGACTGAAATAGCCAGGGCAATGGAGCTGGGGAAGGGTCTGGAGAACAAGTCCTACAAGGACTGGCTGAGGCAACTGAATTTGTTGAGCCTGGAGAAAAGGAGTCTGAGGGGGAGACCTTCTGGCTCTGTCCAAGTCCCTGAAAGGAGGGTGGAGAGAGGTGGGGGTGGGTCTCTTCTCCCAGGTAACAAGTGATAGAATGAGAGGAAATGGCCTCAAATTGCACCAGGGGAGGTTTAGATTGGGTCTGAGGAAGAACTTCTTCACCCAAAGGGCAGTCAAGCACTGGAACAGGCTGCCCAGGGAGGTGGTAGAGTCACCTTCCCTGGTGGGATTTAACAGACGGGCAGACGAGGTGCTGAGGGACATGGGTTAGAGGTGGAATTGGTTGTGTTGGGTTTATGGTTGGACTTGATGATCTTAAAGGTCTTTTCCAAGCACTATGAGGTGCTGAGGGACATGGTTTAGAGGTGGAATTGGTAGCGTTGGGTTATGGTTGGACTTGATGTTCTTAAAGGTCTTTTCCAACCACTACAATTCTGTGATTCTATAAAGTACCATCTTCAGCTGCCAGGCTACATTTGTCCATCAAGGAGACCACACAGTTCTACCCCCACCAAAAAAAAAAGGGTCTGCACAGTAACAACTTCAGCGGTCACCAAGGAAGCCCTGGCAAAACCGAGCATGAGTTTCCAAAGGGCTGGCACCTCTGGGATCACTACTGGCAGCAAAGTGGTGGGGAGGAGAAGGAAAAAGCTGAGGAAACAGCAGCTTCAGTTACTCAGAAATTAAAAGGCAGAGAGGTCAGCATAAGCCGTGGCAGTGAGGAGCAGCTCTGCTATTTCAGCACAGTTCTTGCATTTCTGGTGTGTTATGTTTGTAAATAACTTGCTTTCCTGTGTTCCCAGAGCTCATCAAGAGTCTCTTCACTGGCTGTGCTGTCCCCTGCACCAGTGGCTGTGAGGTACTGTAGAGAAAAGCTCTTTGCTCCTCAATGGATGCTGATGGCAGACATTGACTTAACAGTCATCTTCAAGGTATGGGGAAAAAAAAAAGAAAAAAGAAAGCAAAGGAGAGAAAAGGAATGGTGAGACCCATCAGTGACAACTGCTTCCCACCAGAAACCCCCCAGACCAGACACAGGAATGCCTGGCATTCAAAGGCACAAGGCTGGGAGGATCTCAGTGCTTTGGGTGCAAGGGTAAAAGCACTGCCCCAGCAGCCTCTGAGCATATAAGAAGAAGGTCCCAAGGCTGATAGTGAACAGCAGACCACAGCATCCCAAGTGAAAGGCTGAGGAGCTGCGTTTGGAAGGTCCTTCGCATTACATCATTTGAGGTTCAGGTTCATCTTGCCCATGAAAAGGATTTTCAGGGCAAATTACAGCCTCTTACCCTCTTACAGCCCTGGACCACACTGAGGGTACCACACATCATGTCTGCTGCTGGGTCACCTGTAGTCCATCCCAGCTGTGTGGCCATCCTTACATTATCAAGACAACAAAGTCTCTCATTTCTAGGCCAGAGAAGCACCGTAGACTTTGCAGACCCATAATAGTTTTCAGAGTGTTTGAGGCTCACAGGAAGTTTTTTCTAATAGATTCAACAGGCTGAAGATTTATGTCTTTGCAGATCCACGTACCGTGAGGAAGAGGATCTCATCCATCAGCCTTGTCTTGTTGGAAACAATGCAATGTAGCAAGGAGTTTTCTCGGTAGATGTGGTCCATCTGCTGCTTCATGCTTCCCAGTAACTCATCAGAGATCTGCAAGGTCTCCTCTACTCTGGCCGTCTCCGCCAGGGCCTCATCAATGGAGCTCATCAGCTGTGTCACCTGCTTCTCAGAAGAGATAATGGCTCTAAGGTTGGCCTGTGAAATGGAGAAACAGAGGGCTTCAGCACTGTAGCATGGACTCATCACCACCATCTCAGAGTCCAATATCCTGACCTTCTTGAACCTCACAAGTCAAAGCAGAGACCCTGTCATCATAACGTGCCAGATGCTGTTATAATTGCTGTTGTCCTGCATCACTACCTGCACAAGGTCAATGTCTTGTCTTTGCACTTGGCTAAACTCTACATCAGCCATCACCCACAACTGCCAGGCAGAGCAAAGCCCTTCCTTGAGCAAGGTGTACACTCAGAGGAGTTTCACCTGCCACAGCAGGGAGGCCATTGCGGAGTCACTGGGCAAATCCAACCATGAGTAGGATACAGCCTGTGTAGGTTTGGAGAAGGTACCAAGCCCTACTGGCTTCTGCACCCCACATTTCCCTCTGTGCACTAGGAAAGTCCCAAGTGGACACTACAAGGAGTCTCCAGCCCTCCATCCCCACAACTGGTGAAGCCCCCTGAGGACCTGGGTGTCTGCTCCAGAATATTTGCATGGAAACATGCCAGCTTTGAGGCACTTTGAGGCCATTTCTGTCTGTCTCTAGGGTATTTATGCAGACTATGGCCATGCCAAGTGCCTGTCACAGCATGTTAACACAGCTCCAGGCACTGCCACTGCTGCCAGGGTGTTACCCAGCTGAGCTGCTCTGGCAGTGGAATTAATAAACAATTAAATCACGCATGAGACATACACATATATACATCTCTAATGTGGAAACCAAAGGCCCAGTTTGCCTCGGGAGGTCTCAGGCGTTTCTTTTGACGGGTGGTAGAGATAAAATGGTGTGTTAATCGCTGCTGACAAGCTCTGCTAGAGATTAACTGCTTCCAAATGTTAATCGGATCATTCTCAGGGTGTGTGGACCATGCGGGATATCAAAGAAAACAATCAATAGACACGGGCCTGGGAGGCGAGAGGCTTCCAGACTGCTATTTCTCTCTCCATTAAAAAAGCTTTTAAAGAAGTTTGCCTTTTCTGATAATTTCAATTATCTAATGTCTTTTTCATTAAATGAAGAACAGCAGAAGCATCTGTACCCCCCAGTACGCCCCACGCACATCTCGCCGATGGGAAATGATGGGAGGAAGAGAAGCAAAGTCTTGTCAACCCAAGTCAGGTTACTGTGGCTTGGACCTACCTCATGCTCTGAATGTGTCTGAAAGCACAGTAGATGCTGAGCATCTACAGTCCCTGTGTTAAGGAGTTTCTCTTCTTCAAGCTCTACCTGCATTGCTGATGGCATAAAGATGAGCCGGTAGCTCCAGCTCTTGAGGTGCTACATGCAGGAGAAGATGCTGGAGCAGCACAGTGATGCTCCTGAAATGTGTGAGAACCACTCTGAAGTGTGTGAGAACCCACCTGAGCTGGTCAGCTTCGGTCTCGCCGGCAAAACATGGATTACACTCTCCTGTTGCACATGTAGTGCTGCTTTAGGGAAGCGTGGGAGAAAATTCTGTGGAGAAGCACTTGGGGGTACTGAGGAATGAAAAGCTGGACATGAGCTGGCAACATGCGCTGGCAGCCCAGTAAAACCACCACAGATCCTTTTGCCCAGAGCCCAAGCAGCCTATGCAGATGGGCACAAGGGACCTGGGAGGGAGCAAACAGCCCCGCTCCCAGACTGCTGCTTTCCAACCACATGCCAGGGACCCTGATCAAACATCAGCTCTGCGCAGAGCTTTACAGTTTATTAAATGTTCCTAAATTAGAGCCATAAACCTCCCACAAGCCTGTCACCACCGCACCTTCAGATTGTCTCATTAGGCTTTAAGAGACCCACGGGGGTTTGCCTAGAGCAAAGCTTCACCGGTGGCTTCAGCAGGGCAACTGCCGGCAGAAAGGGCTCTCGCAGCATTGCTGCTCAGGTCAGGGGAATAAATCTGCTGCTGGAGACGGCACAAAGCGGCCGGGAGCTGCCTGCCCTTAAGCCGGAGCTGGGAACCCGCAAGTACGGAGGAATAGCAATGTTCAAATCAGAGCTCGCAGCCTCCCAGGTGCCCTGGCCGTGCTCTCCTCCCCTCCGAAGCGGATAAGCGCTCTCTTGCTGTTGGTGCGGTGTTTGGTGATCCCCAGAAGAGATGGGTTAGCAGAGGGTGATTAGTGTTGTATGAGGAGGATGAGGTGTTATCAATGGGATGTGGGGAAAAACATTTAAATATATGCATGTGCCAGTCCAACTTGCTGGTCTTAATAACACTTAATGTCAGAGATTAAACCTTAGAAAGAGAAACATCTCATTAATTAACTTGTATTAGCAATAAGTGACATTTATTCATTAAAGGACATTAATATAATGTATTCGACAGCACTTTTCATCTTAAATAGCTTAATAGAGATTTATTAGTTACACTCATAGGGCATTTTACAGCTGGGAAAGAGTCGCAAAGTGCCTGTAGGACTTGCCAAGTGCAAGCAGGAGCAGACCTCAGCACTTTGGGATTCTAGATTAACTACTGAGTTTCCAAGTGCAATAAGTCATATATAAAGACAGATTGGGAATAGAGCAAATACTGGAGCTAAAGGAGGTTGGATTTAGAGTTTGTGGTTTCTGTTCTGATTTAGAATATTTCCTTTGGCTTGATATTATCCCTTTGTTCTTCAGTTATCTACCCATAAAATCCTAGCACCAGACATATTAGCATAAGATAAATGCTCGAAGCAGATATCTCATTGTTTTGCTCCAGGACTCAAGGAAACAAGCTATCCTCTGCAGAAATGCCATCAAGTACAGCAACTCTAATAAAGTAAATAAAGCTCACTAGTCTGAAAATAATGCCTGCCTTCTCCATTGGCCTTTCTACTATAGTTTATCTTTTAGTTTTTATTTCCTTCCAGCTCTGTTTCATTTTTTTCCTCTTTTATTTCTCCCTAGCTGCTGCTTTTCCTTCCATAGGGATCATTGTCTGCCCTTTCCTTTTCTTCCAGGCATCCCTGGCTCTCAGACCAGACCCTTTCTGCTCTTCATCACTCCCTGCTTTCTACATGCATGTTCATCCTCTCCCTCCCTACTCAGCAGCCTCCATCCTTCCTACTTGGCTTTTCTCTGTTCTCCCCTTCTCAAGGTAACTAATGGGCTTGTGCTCAAGTTAAAATCAGGAAAAAAAAAGGAAATAACAGGAATTTTTGATGTATCTGTGATAGCCCTCATGGCAATGTGGCAGGTCCTGTCCCCATTGCTTCTGCATGTCCTGCTTGCAGATGGCCATGCTGGACCAGGCACACTATGGGCTGCAGACTTGGTTGGGGATCTGGCAGGAGCCTGGGGAGCTCTCGCTGCCCCAAGGTGTCTGGCAGGATAACCCTCCCCATGGGACACCCAGCCCCGTGCAGACAGAGAGGGGAAGATGTACAGTGTGGGCATTGTCATCATGTTGCCACAACGGGACAGACACTGACCCTCAAAAGGGGAGCAGCAGTGTCCTCCTGACTTACACGTGGAGATGTCCAAAGCCTTCTAGTTATGTCATATTATTAACCCCACTGATATTAGTGCCAGGGGTCCCATTGAGTCCAAGTGACATGAGTGCAGTGAATCATAGAATCATAGAATAGATTGGGTTGGAAAAGACCTCCAAGATCATCAAGTCCAACCCCTGATCCAACTCTAATTACTATATCCTGGCACTAAGGGCCACAGTGGTCTCAGTCTGCTGCTCAGTTGGAATAAGATCATGGCAGGGAGCAAAGGGAGAGGTGGGGGGGATAAAGGGTCAGCTGTGTAAAAGGAACCTGTTATCCTGAGAGGTGGTAGAAGCCCCATCCCTGGAAATGTTCAAGGTCAGGCTGGACGGGGCTCTGAGCATCCTGATCTGGTTGAAGATGTCCCTGCTCACTGCAGGGGGCTGGACTAGATGACCCTTAAAGGTCCCTTCCAACCAAAGCCATTCTAAGTTGCTAGGATTCTAAAAGGGACAAAATGGGCATTTGAAATGTAATTTGAGTTCTGGTTGTGTTTTTACTTGCTCAGTTCTGGAGGATTGTGTGTTGGGGCACGTTGATATGTCTGTTACACAAAGCTGAGATAAATCTCAGAGATGAACAGGCTTCTTCTGACCAAATATATGTGTTGTAGTGTAAAATATATTTTTATATCCATATATATCTGTATTTCTTGACCTACTGCTGGAGATTGCTACCAGGCAGGCAGCCAGTCTCCCCCTGGCCTGACATTATCAATGCTTTCCTGCTCACCTTCCCCAACCCAGAGTGCAGGTAACATCTCTGGAGATAAGATAAACTGTCCATATATTTTTCTTCCTAACCTAGGACTGCATCTCCCTGGCAAGGATCAGTGCATAAATCAGATGGCTGTGCCTCCAGATACACAACACCTGGATCCTCCTGCTTCCCTCTCACTGGTGCCCACCTCAGCCTCTCCCATCATCTGCTTTCACTGCTGGAGATTTATTCACCTCCCATTCCTAAATAGTGATGATGCAAAAAATCCAACCCACTCTGAGTGTGACAAGGAAACTAATTACCTTCCACTGCACAGGAGGGGACATTCACAAATGTGACAGAGCTGGCGAGAAATCGGTGGTTCAGCTTCCACAAGCATCTGATAAAGGTTTTCTTCTCCTCAAAGCCACTAGCAGTCCACTTGTAAACCTTATCGAACTACAGATCAAACTCCAGGCTTGCCTGGATGTCAACAGTTAATTACCAGGTCAATTAAATGCCACTTGCCACACCACATACACTCAGCACAGGTCTGCAGCACATTTGAATGGCAGGTTTTCCTGGGGTGAGCTGGGCCAGAGCTAGTTCCTGTTCAGCAGCTGGAACAGCGCCGGGGGTTGGGTTCAGCTGGGATTTGTCAGGAGAGAAACGCTGAGAACATCCCCATGTTGCATTTGTGTCCCTGGCACTGAAGGACTTTGTGTTTGTCCGTCTGCAAGCGCAAGATCTCAGGGGGGAGGAATATTGCCATGGATCAGCTCCATGGGCATTGGGCTCTGCCAAGGGGCTGTTCCATCTCCTGTCCCCCATGGGCAGGAGATCCATGAGGGGCTCTTCCTCTCTTGCTCTCTCTGGCTTTGGCTCGGGCTCTGGCTCTCCCGGGATTGCGGTTTCGGGTCGGGATTGTGGCTCCTGCGGGATCGTGATCTGGGAACGGGCCGGGCTTGGTGGGCAGGTGGTGAGCAATGGCCCTGGGTGTCACTCATTTGTCTATTCTATTATTACTATTCTTACCATCATTATTATCATTATTATTTTAAGTTTTATTTTTATTTCCATTATTAAATCGTTCTTACCCCAGCCTCCGAGTCTCCTTACCCTTGCCCCCCAGTTCTCTCCCCTAGTCAGACCTAAGACCGCAGAGATGTATTTCCACTGTAAGTCAAACCCAGCGCTGTCAGGGAAGAGATAGCAGTTCATGTCCTGTGTGTCACGTATAAACACTCAGAAACAACCAGTACTTCTGTTACAGCCTTTCATCTAAGGAGTAAGAAGAAAAGAAAAAAGTGGCTACAACTAAAATGTTACATTTAATGCAAATATTTTCGTAAGAATGAGGGATAAATAAAAATACAGACTGTAGGAAAATAATAATATTTAGAACACGCACTTTGAATGTTTTCTAAGAGAAATTCATTGCTATTGAAATTTACTGGCTGCTCTGCAATGAACTGAGACAAATGAAACCTTCAACAGCTCCCTCCCCATAGTGATGGGGCTTTGTGCTCAGTCACGTAGTTAACGAGCTTGAAATCACATCCACAATTATTTCAACTTTTCCTGCCATGGCTGTGACAAAAAAAAAAAAGAAAAAAAAGGAGACATTTACAGCTAAAATGATTCTGTCACCATAGCATCTCTTTGAATGCAGTCCCTCACCGGGTTATCTTGGTTTCTCCGTCCCTGTTCAGTCTCTCTGATGCCATTCACCTCCAGAAACAGCCCAGAGCCCTGACCATCCACACAGCTATTGCTTCACTAATTCATTTCTAACAGCACTTGAGCAACAGCTCCAGGAAAATGATTGAAAGCCCAAGTAATAGAGGGCTCATTGCTCCCTGATAACTTAATGCAGAAAGCACAATAATTTCCACGAACGTAATTGAAAAGCTGTCTGCAGCGGAGCCTGTTAACCCCCCACCCCCCACTGTTTTCTAGAGACAACCTGTAAGACTGATTAAAGATCTCGCTGAAACCTTCCTGAAATTTTCACAGAGGTGCACATCACCCATCCAGACAGCTGACAGCCAGGAGGAGAGCATCAGTGAAAGGAAGAGCGATCAAAGACTTCACCAACCGCGTCTTGCTGAGGATAAACGACAAGAAGCTTTAGAACAGGAAACAGTTTGCTGGTAAAATGTAAGAGAAAAACAGGAAGCCTGAAGAACCTGAGCGAGACCCGTGAGCCACCAGCTTGCGGTCGGGGCAGGAAATCCCTCGTGCAAATGCTGCAAAGACCAGGTGCAGCTGAAAGCAGGTGGAGCATCGCAGCGGCTGGAGCTGAAGTGAGGTTTGACTAAAAGCAAAGTGAGGTAAAATTGCCCTCCATTTCCTTTTTCTTACTTTAAAGAGATTTGAAGTGCTGAACAGTAAACAACTGTGGTTGGCTCTCCAGTCAGATGCTGTCTTCCTAGTTCTCCTCTCTTAACAAAGGGTCTCAAAACCTACAAGAGATTTAGGAGTTGGACAGGGTGCCAATGGCACAGTACACACCCTCGTTAAGCAGGATGGATAATCATGATGCATAATTTAGCTTTAAGCACGAAGGAAGCCTCATGCTGTTTCCTTGTAATACCTTGGGGTACAATTTGGTATTAACCAAAAGCCAGGACCTGTTGAAGCCAAAGGACGGTCTGTTCAACCAAGGAACAAGGGACAGGACAAGAGGAAATGGGCTCCAGTTGTGGCCAGGGCAGTTGAGATGGGATGTGAGGAAGAATTTCTTTGCTGAAAGGGTTCTGAGGCATTGGAAGGGGTTGCCCAGGACAGTGGTGGAGTCCCCATCCCTGGAGGGATTGAAGAGTCGTGTAGACACAGTGCTGAGGGACATGGGTTAGTCATAGGGGACTGGTCAGTGTTGGGTTCATGGTTGGACTCGATGAGCTTAAAGGGCTTTTCCAATCCAGGCAATTCTGTGTTTGGTACCTTGGAAAAGCAACTTATTTAATTTTTGAGCTTCAAGGACATTATGTGCACTCCAGAGGATAAATTAGATGGGGTAAGCATTATCATAGAATCATAGAAGCATAGAATGGTATAGGTTGGAAGGGACCTTAAAGGTCGTCCAGTTCCAACCCCCCTGCCAGCAGCAGGGACACCTTCCACTAGACCAGGTTGCTCAAAGCCTCATCCAACCTGACCACAAACACTTCCAGGGAGGAGCAGCCACAGCTTCTCTGCCCAACCTGGGACACTGTCTCACCACCCTCACACCAAACAATTTCTTCCTCACATCTCAGCTCCATCTCCCCTCTGCCACTTTCAAGCCATCACCCCTTGTTCTCTCACTCCCTGCCCTTGGCCAAAGTCCCTCCCCAGCCTTCCTGGAGCCCCTTCAGGTACTGGGAGGCCACTAGAAGGTCTCCCTGGAGCCTTCTCTTCTCCAGGCTGAACAGACCCAACTCTCTCAGCCTGTCCTCACAGCAGAGCTGCTCCAGCCCTCGCATCATCCTCGTGGCCTCCTCTGCACTGGCTCCAGTAGGTCCATGTCCTTGTGCTGTTGGTGGCCCCAGCACTGGAGGCAGCACTGCAGGTGGGGTCTCAGGAGAGCGGAGCAGAGGGGCAGAATCCCCTCCCTCCACCTGCTGCCCACGCTGCTCTGGGTGCAGCCCAGGACACGGTTATTTGCCTTCAGGGATGAAGGAAGAGAGAAAAATGTGATCTCCTCACACAGCAGCACTGCATTAACACAGTATCTTTTACTGCAAGACAGTAACGATGCTATGCCAGGGCTTCCAGTCAGGAGCTCATATTATTTCCATAAACTCAGTCTTCTTGACCTCATTTCGCTTGTGGAGCGGATTTTCTTCTTCCCCAGCCGGCTGTGCGTGCCGTCATCATCATCCACGGGTGTTACAGGGTGCACAAGGGGGGGAAATGCCTCCCTTGCACCAACACAGCTGAGGAGAATAACTCATCCAGATGCCAGCCTGAAACACAAGCCCAAATTCCACGAGGAACAGGGAAGGGTTTTTTAAAGACCAAACTGTTTGGCGGAATAGATCAGGAAAGAAGGAGTTACTACAGGACTTTTGGCTTTAGGGACGGCGCAGAAAGCCGCTCTGCAGCACTGCAGTCTCAGGCACCAGCGCCCAGACACATCATTCCTCTGGATTATTTCCCTTGGGTCTCATGGTTGGTGTACGCGCTGAGGAATCAAAGCTTTTCTTTTTTAAGCAGAGGCTACGCCTATAGCCTTCAGAAAGCTGAGGGAGAAAAAAAGACAAACCAAAGAAACCTCGCAAAAGGCAGGCGTGGCTGGCATGAGGTTCGCTGCCCGCATCTGCAAACAGGATGAAGCAGCTGGAAGGGTGATGCCAACAAGTAATTAATCTCAATTGCTGCAAACTCCTAATCAATGACTTTTAAAAATACAGGGGTGTTTTTAACAGTTTCCGTGCAACAAGAAATTGGGTAATTACATGTATCAACGAGCTAATAAAGAAAACAGAAATGAAAGTGTGGAAATTCAGGGTGCTTTGCATAAATTTTTCCACCCAATTCCAAACGCAGTAAATAACTTGATTATTTTAACATTCAGGTCTGAAGGAATCAAAACCACACACAATTTGGTGTCCCTGATTGCTGTTCCCGGGCTGAGATTAGCAATCTGCAGCAGTCTGCTTTTTTTTCTTCCTTCCCAGAACAGGGCACAGAAAGCTGTTTGTGCCGCAGGGCACAGCAGAGAATTTCAGCTCTTTAATTTGCTGCTGCAGGGACTTCTAGTCACCATTTGATCTCGAATCTTATTTTGGGGACTTAAACAGCTTGCACTCCCAGAATCCCCAACCTTTTCGATGTTTAATGGATGGCTCCTGCCATTGCCCCTAAAAAAAGAGGTGACAACCAGGACTTCTCAGGAAGGACTTGCTCTGGACCTTTAGATGGCCAGACCCTCCAAAAATGAACAGAGGGTCTCAATCCTTCTCCTTGCTCTTTCTGTGGATTTTCTCTTTGTCCTGTCCCATCACATCAGCTGGTGCATGGCAAGTCCCTGCTCCCTCGGACCAAATTATCCCAGTTGCAGCAGAATATCTGCTTCATACCTTCTTCTTATCGAGTCAGACAGCAGTGGGCTGAGCAACCCTCTGAAAGCACCTTTGATGCTAAGAAAGGTGGCCCCATGCTGCCACCTGCTTGGATGTGGCTTTCACCAGGAGAAGCAACCACTTCCTGAAAACAAAAAAGATGGGAATGAGGCCAAGGTCATCTCCCTCCCACCTGTGTCTCGTATCTTCTGATCTGCTTTTGTTGCCACTTCTTAAACTCAATGAGAGATGAGGAAATATGGTGCAGAGATCTGTCCCAAAAATTAGTGTCTCCTTCTTATCAATTCTCTTAATATTATGAGCACCAGCCATGGACACATCACCATTCATCCAAAGTTACTGCTTCAGTTTTGCAAGCCAGTTGTGTCCAGTCCTCCACAGAGTGGTCTCATTTTTAGACTGGCACCAATGGTGTAAAGCTGGAATAAACTGTGCAGCATATGCCCAGTGATCAGTCACAAACAGGGTGGGTTGCTTCACGTAGCCAGGAGGAACCAGCCTTGCTACCTAGGAGGGTGAACGTTGAACCTTAACATGTCCCAAGCCTCCCAAGTGAATTTGGGTGAGGTTCTTCACTGCTTCCTTGAGCTGTGAAGCTGCAGGCTCCTGGGGATGGTGCACACATGTGTGTGTGTGTGTGCATGCAGTTTTTAGGTATATGGACAAGACCTGGCACGTGGCAATCTCAATGGCCTATTTGTCACTTGCCTGCTGGCCTTCATTCCTGACCTGCTGGACTGTGGTGACTTTGGTGACTACATCGTACAGACAGGCATGCGTGTGTCTACCCATCTTCTCAGTAAGACGATGCTATTTAAATATAAAATAGTATGATTAATAAAACATAATGCCTTGGTTTTCCCCACTGCTTTCACCTCCTGTGCTATCTTCTCACATTTTTGCTGGGCTGATGGTTTTCTTACACGCCCCAGATAACTCATTGAGTTTCATCTTCACTGCTTTTTCCACCTGCCTCCTCTTCTTTCATTTTTTATGAAGACTCTTTCTTGCTCTACTAACGTGTTCTTAATCTCACTGGTAAATCAAGGTGGCTGTTTGTCTTTAGCTCTCTATTTGCTTTCCTGAACATGAAGATAAATCTAGGCACTATGCTGGAGCCAGATCAACAAGGAAGCTGATTTCTTCCCTCCCGATTCACAGTTGTGACAGCAATAAGCTGTGTTTGGGATCTAAGAATGCTCCCTCTCCATTTTCTGGAGTTAAACTGGTAAAACACATAGAAAGATTGAGAAATCATAGAATGACTAAGGTTGGAAAAAGGTCATCAAGTCGAACTGTCAATCCAACACCACCATGCCCACTAAACCATGTCCTGAAGTGCAATGTCTACATGTCTTTTGGACACCTCCAGGGAAGGTGACTCCACCACTTCCCTGGACAGCCTGTTCCAATGTCTGACCACTCTTTTGGGAAAGAAATTCTTCCTGAAATCCAATCTCAATTGCCTATGGTGCAATGTGAGGCCATTTCCTCTTGTCCTGTCCCTTGCTCCTTGGTTGAACAGACCCACCCCCACCTCTCTCCACCCTCCTCCAAGGGACTTGCACAGAGCCACAAGGTCTCCCCTCAGCCTCCTTTTCTCCAGGCTCAACACCCCCAGTTCCCTCAGCCACAAGGGAACTCAGCACACTTGTGCTCCAGACCCTTCCCCAGCTCCGTTCCCTTCTCTGGACACGCTCCAGCACCTCCATGTCCTTCTTGGACTCAGGGGCCCAACACTGAACCCAGCACTCCAGCTGCAGCCTCACCAGTGCGTCCTTCTTGGACTCAGGGGCCCAACCCTGAACCCAGCACTCCAGCTGCAGCCTCACCAGTGCCCAGTGCAGGGGGAAGAGAACTTCCCTGGTCCTACTGGCCCCACTGGTGCTGATCCAGGCCAGGATGCCCTTGGCCTTCTTGGCTACCTGGTCACTCTGCTGATTCATGTCCAGCCAACTGTCCACCAACCCCCCCAGGTCCCTCCCTGCCCAGCAGCTCTCCCTCCACTCCTCCCCAAGCCTGTCGCGTTGCATGGGGTTGCTGTGACCCAAGTGCAGGACCTGGCATCTGGCCTTGTTAAACCTCGTACAGTTGACCTCAGCCCATTGAAATGACCTCTCCTAGGCTCTTCTGGGTGAAACCACACTGCAGAAAGCTCTGAGGTATAACGTCACTCCAAGAGCTCAAACTGGAGTCAGTGCAAAGGCTCCCATTCGCTTCATCTGATGTTCTCAGATTTATGAACTCTGTAACTTTTCCACCCCTTTCTGCTGATCTCTCCAGCCCCTGGATTAGGACCAGGCTTGTAAAGAGGCCCACACTCATGGTGGCTTTCCTGTAGACTGCAACAAGCTGCAGAGTAATAGCCTGCAGCCTACTAAAAATAGGAAACCAGGTCATGAACTGGTTTCACTCTTGGTCCAGCATGGGAAGAGAGGAGGAATGAGGCGCAGCCGTGTCTCCCTCCTGTCCCTGCTGCCTGAGATGATGCAGTTGGCTGCAGGTAGCCATGTCCTAGTGGGATATGGGCGGCCAGAGCCAGAAAACAGGTCTCTGTACAGCCAGCTGCTGCAGCTTTGCCCTGTCATCTTTCCCACAGAGGAATTACATGTGGGGATAAAGTAAAAAAACCCCAAATCACCAAACCAGCATTTTTAGCCGGCTTCAGAGCAGTTTCATATGTCTGGAAAGGATATAGCAGCATAATCAAGATTTATGAAAGAAAGAAAATATTTTAGGAGAGGCCATTTGTTCTGTTCCATATCCCATAAAATCTCCCGAAGTTATTTGTCGGTCGATGTGGCAGCAACACTCAGCGCTGCAGCTTGGGGACAAAAGGCCACTCTGTGACAAAGAGGCAAAATATTAAAAGACACAAAGCAACATCTTTTTAGGCCACATATAATTGCCCTGGGGAACTCACTGCCTCAGGATCTGAGTCACACAAATGGCTCCACAGTTTAGGAAAACGGATCTGAGTGTATCTGAAGATAACCCAGGAGGGCTGGGATTGGTGGCTGTGATCCAGGCATGGGCAGCCTCTTCTCTGGAAGATCACATCCATGTACTTACTGGAAAAGAGAGCACCATGTTGCTAATGCAGCACCCAGCATTTGCTGCTGATGGAGAAAATAAATCAGGCCAATCAAGGCACTGGTTTGTTATGGGGAGGAGTGGGGAGGTATTTTGCCCCATGTTCTTTATTGGAAAATTCCTGTAGGATTAATTTTGATTCCTCTGGGTTTCTTGCTTTGCAGACAGAAAGGAAACATGTGTCGTGTTCTGGTTTCACTAGGACAGAGTGAATTTTCTCTCAGCAGCCAGAAGAGCTGTGGTTTATTTTCAGGGTGGGATTTGTTAGCAGAAGAATGTTGAGCAGGTGCTGATGTTTCTAGTCGCTGCTGGAAGTCCAAGGTCCCCGTGTTTTGCCAGTCTGCAAGTGCAAAGGACTGGGAGGGGGAAGCGCAGTAATTAGCAAACCCCTAATTGGCATTTGGCTCTGCCAATGAGATATTCCATCTCCTGTCCCCCATGGGCAGGACATTGCCCAGGGCTGAGCGGGAAGCTGGGGATTCTCTCGGGGATGGCTCGGGCTCTGGCTCTCCCGGGATTGCGGGTTGGGTTTGGGGACTGTCTCTGCTCCGGGGTCGCTGGCTGGGACAGGCTGGGCATCGGCCGGCGGGTGCTGAGCAGCTGCACTGGGCAGCACTCATTTGCATATTCTGTTATTACTGTTATTATCATTATAATTTTATTTCAATGAGTAAATTGTTTTCATCTCAACCAATGAGGTTTCTTACTTTTCCCCTTCCCATTCTCTCCCCTGCTCCCTGGGTTGGGGGAGAGTGGGAGAGTGACTGTGTTTGGCTGCAGCCAAAGGAGTGAAACCACCACAGTGAGACCTTCTCTCCTGGATCCAGTGTGGCCAGTTTGCCTGGAGGATCCACCCTGGCCCCATCCCAGATGCTCCATGGGCTCTTTCACCCCCAGAGAAGTCCCGACATGCTCTGGTCTGGTCTCTGGCTCCATTTACCATCTCAGGGAGAGCAGAGGAGGACTGAGGGACTTGGCTGGGGCTGTGTGGGGAACTTATTTTTGCTGTGTGATTCATAAACCAATCTGTTTGGCACCTCCACTGCTATCCCTTACCTCTCTGGACAAGGTCCTGGTGACAAAGGGACCTTCACCTTTCTGTGTGAGCAGATCTTGGTGAGTTCTCGAGTGGATCCTCAAGTCACTAGTGGGTGAAAGGGCTGTAGATCCTCATCCTCCCTCAGCTTGTGTGTTTTTAGGGATGCTTGCAGAGAGCCGGCCACGGTGGAGATCCCACTAGAGGGTGCTGCCCAACTCTGCTGGGAAACACCAAAAGGCTCTGCCTGCTCCTGGGCCTCCAATCACCCCTGTGAACTCTTGGTGCCTTATTTCCCTTGCAAGCTCTCACTGCGTTGATTTATTGATTTATCTCCAGCACAGTGAGCGCTGTACCGCTACTATAGATTGTCGCTGGCAGCAGGACAAATAAGCCCATCTTTAGTTTATGGATCTACTTCTTCTTTATTTTTTTTCCCCTTGAGTAAACACAAACAATAAAGTGAGTGAGTCCAAGCGAGGAATGGAGATTACAGGGCAGCCATGTGCTCAGCTCACTTTGCCACCAGCAAAATGAGAGCCTGTCACACTGACATTGAGAGGTTTCTTCTCCACCTTAGTGACACATTGAGAGGTTTCTTCCCCACCTTGGTGACCTACAGCAGCATCAAACAGCAACAGGGATGCATTTACCCATCTCTGGACCATCTTAGAAGACAGACTCATAGGTTTTAAATGTCTCCCATGACCTGCAAGACTTACATGCATGTCCTCAGGGGGAGCTGGGGGGAATCTGCCTTGTGTCTACTTTCTTCACAACCCACAGCACTTCTCTTCCTTGAGGCAGCACCAGGCACCCTTTGTGGCCAATGGTGCCCTGAATGGGTGCCTGGGTGCATGGCTGGACAGAATCCAGGGCTGCACAAAGAGTGGGACACCAACATCCTACTTGTGCAGTATCTCTTTGGAAGATAAACCAAATTCCCATTTGCAAAACCTGCAGCAACAGAGAGCGAAATATATCTACTAATCCTGTGACA
>NW_010331149.1:9232-9596 GCF_000700745.2 Antrostomus carolinensis | reverse complement strand
TCAAAACCCTGTTACCAACAAGCTGGATTTAAAGCTGAACTTTCTATTCCTCCAGGCAGCTTCTGCCTCGAGGATGCTTTTGACAGTGGTCTGCGAGGCCATGTCATCTTATCCACACAGCAGCAGCTGTCTTCTGCAGGAAAAAACAGCCAGTTCACAGAAACACAGGCTGGTGGGGGCTGGAAGGGACCTCTGGAGATCATCTAATCCAACCCCACTGCCAAAGAAGGCACATCTCAAGCAGGTTGCACAGGATCGCGTCCAAACAGGTTTGAATCTCTCCAGAGGAGACTCCACAACCTCTCCAGGCAGCATATCCCAGTGCTCTGGCACCCTCTGAATCTCTCCAGAGGAGACTCCACAA
>NW_010331149.1:8864-9120 GCF_000700745.2 Antrostomus carolinensis | reverse complement strand
GTTGCCCAGAGAAGCTGTGGCTGCTCCTCCCT
Organism: Antrostomus carolinensis; assembly: GCF_000700745.2. Classification (NCBI taxonomy): domain Eukaryota; kingdom Metazoa; phylum Chordata; class Aves; order Caprimulgiformes; family Caprimulgidae; genus Antrostomus; species Antrostomus carolinensis. Next base: position 9,088 of record NW_010331149.1, on the reverse strand, counting down.
GGAAGTGTTGAAGGCCAGGCTGGATGAGGCTTTGAGCAACCTGGTTTAGTGGAAGGTGTCCCTGCTGCTGGCAGGGGGGTTGGAACTGGATGAGCTTTAAGGTCCCTTCCAACCCAAACCAGTCTGGGATTCTGTGATCCCAGGGACTTCTCTGGACCTGCAGGACATCCCTGTCCTAGCACATGTCCTTCACTGCTGACTCCTCTTTGCAAAACACCCTTCAT
>NW_010331149.1:7123-8816 GCF_000700745.2 Antrostomus carolinensis | reverse complement strand
TCTTTTTCTTCTTCACCTGGCAAGATGAGATCATGGACAGGCAGGGGCTGATGAAAACACTCCAGCCACGACCCAAGGTGTTTCCCAGCTTAAGCAATCGCTCCTTTTGCACAGCAGCTGCACTAAAAGAGAACGTCGACCTTAAAAATGCTTCATGGGAAACGAATTTCATTGCTTATCATTTACATGAAATATTCAACGTTTCATCCAGAGAGCTTTTCTTCTGCTCGTTAAGCTTTGACAGAAACTGCTGAATTTTGCCATTTGCTGACAGTAGGTCTGAGCAATGCCAGAGGGCAATAAAATGTGTCACTGCAGCAGCGGGACGGCCCCTCCGTCCTTGCTTTCTAAATCCAGCTGCTGCCATCGGCATTGCTGTGGGTGGGATGTGATGCCAAGCTTTTGTCTGCAGCAAGGGATGAGCTTTATGAGAGAAGAGGTAATGAAGGGTAAAGGGTGAGGGGAGGAGGAGAGTCCTGTGGCTCACGTGGCGGCCCTGGTCCACTTTCTGAGGTGGCTGGGAGTTTTCCAAGAAAATGGAAGTACTGAGTCACAGACACCAAAGCTTTTTAGTCAGAGCAACAGTTTTGAGGGACATCTCCCTGGGGAAGCTGTCCTAGGCTCAAAGTGGAAGAACTGCTCAAAAGCAGCACCTGCCACCCTTATGTAGCAGGTCCCTTGGCAGTTTCATAGAATCCCAGACTGGTTTGGGTTGGAAGGGACCTTAAAGCTCCTCCAGTTCCAACCCCCCTGCCATCAGCAGGGACACCTTCCACTAGACCAGGTTGCTCAAAGCCTCATCCAACCTTGCACTGAACCACACAGCTCAGTGTCATCAACAAACTTTCTGAGGGTGAAACTTGCTGAATTTGGATGTGACAGACTCATGTACCCATGGAAGAGCCAGGCCTCCACATCAAGGATGGAAACATGCAGGATAGGGAGGTCTCATGTTTTGTGCATGGAATAACTCCAAAGCATCTTGGATTCTGCTCAGTGCTGGACCACAACATTTCTGAATCCTCACTATGGCCTTTGCAAGACATTTCCTTCCTCGTCATTGCCACTCTTTGTGTGACCGTGGGGAAATCACTCACCCGTCTGTGACCTGGGTCTCCATTTGTAGGCTGAGGAGAGTGATCCTGGTTGTCCACTTAGGTTGTCATCACTATGCAGCAGAGGTTAATGTTTGTGAGGGAGCTGAGCACTGCTTTGAGACTGGGGCGAGGAAACAGGAGTTCACAGATTGGGGACAGAGCAAGGGTATGTCAGGAGTTAGACCACCAGTGAAATGGTGATGGAGAGTACAGCCATATGTTACAGCTGGGTAATTACAGTGAGCTTCTTTAAATTCCTGCCTCCCATTTCATGTCCATTCAGCATTTTTTCATGCTTCCTTAGCTACAGCTTTGTGGCTTTACCAGCTGTTGTGCTTTTGGCCCAACGCCTGGTGCATTCCTCTGGTGCGGGATGCGATCAAGCATGTTTAGCATAGAATCATAGACTGGTTTGGGTTGGAAGGGACCTTAAAGGTCATCTAGTTCCAACCCCCCTGCCAGCAGCAGGCACACCTTCCACTAGACCAGGTTGTTTCACCTCAAACATCCTTAAATATTGAGAATGACTACTTGCTCCTGGCTGAACAACACTTTTGATCCTCAGAAGGAGAAAAGTCATAAGAAAAAGATAAAAC
>NW_010331149.1:0-7073 GCF_000700745.2 Antrostomus carolinensis | reverse complement strand
CCAGCCAGAGCTGTGGAGTGGGAATGTTGCAGATGCAGGAGAGATGCTGGTGGCTTTGGTGTCCATCTCCTGAGTCCTCTCTCACTTGTCCTGCAGACTGCCTGTGAGAAAATGGTAACCACAGTCATTATTTGTAGTGGGTTTTTCCTCCACGGTTAGAGTGCAGGTTGCCTAGCACAGCCATGGCATCATTTCTGCCAATAATTTAAGCTCAACACACAGCAGGGCTGACAGCTGAGCATTTCAAGTCTGAGTCACCTATCCTAGTGATAGCATGGCCATTGCTGTCACTGTGCTCTCTATGGAAACACGATGGCAAGCAGGGTCTGAATGCACAGGCTGCTGCTGGCACTGGGTTGGAGCTACTCCAGAACAACACCAATGGTGTCCACTGTCACCTATGTACCCATCTTCTGTCCTGGCAACTTTGAAAGGTTAAATGGACTATTGAGAAAGCTGCCCTGCTTCTCCTGGGGTTTCCATAGCTCTGTCCCCATACCACTCTGTAATCCCTTGAAGGGGAGCCCTGCGTGGCAGCCTCCAAGTTCCCAGCAGGGCTCTGGCCTTCAAAACCAGCCTCACAGGAAGAGTTCTCCCAGACCGGAGTCAAATCTGGGCATCTGAGCTGGAGAAGTCAGTGCTGTGCTGTAAACACCCTCTCAAGCACGAGGAAATCTCTCTTCTGAGCCTGTCTCTGCGGAGCGTTGGCACTATGGGTGTACTCAAAGTCACGAGGAACACAGGGCACATGTCCAAGAAAATAGACCAACAAGTGTCCCCGGCATAGTGCTGGAACAAGACCGTGCTTTCCAAAATTGATCCTTGGCTCCCACAGTTGGCAAAGTCACGTGGATGTTCTTGTGCCTCAGTCTCTTCATCTGCAAAATGGGGTCAATCAGTCCCCTCTGCATTGCCAGGAGGGCTGGAATTGAGCCCTCTGATGTTTCTAACATACCTTGAGCTCTTGCTTGTGCTAGCCTATGGCTGGTAGGTTACTTTGGATCTCAGTCCTGACTTGTCTTTGACCTGCTATGACAGTGGTAAATCAGGCAAGTCTCTCTCCCTCTCTGTATTTCAGGCTACTCATGAAGGGGCAGAAGGGACAAGACCTGTCTAAGGTAAAGGATGATGGTCACATGAGAAGAAGTAGACAGAACAAGCCACACACCCATTTAGACTAGAGATGAGAAGGGTCTCAGCATGACTTCTTTTAGTAAGAGTTGTAGAGAAAAAAATCCTGGCCACCCATTTCCAGTATGATGAGGCTGGCGTGACAGCACAGGCTGGGACTAGATGACCTTGGAGGACTCTTCCAGCCTACATTCCCAGCAGATTTACAACACTGCATCGCTGTTGGCATGTGAGAGTCAGTGTTTCTAGCAGAAACAGACCAAAGCTTTGGAGTTTGGTGCTACACCCCAGTTTCCAAGGGGCTGTAGCAGGCAGACAAATAGTTTTTCAGGCACTCCCATGCATATCTCAGGAACAGCTCAGTCCTCCCTCCCCCTGAGCCAGGAGTGTTTGAGCCATTTCCTTTGCACCTCAGGTTGAAATCGAGCTTTCTGGTATGCTGAAAATGTTCCTCTTGTCCTTTTCTGATTTGCAGGGTCCTCATACCATATTGAGCATATAGAAATTTTTTCTGCATTAATGCAGAACTTGTCTAAGCTGGAAATCTCTGAGGTCCAAAGCTCTTCCATTTGCAGAAGAGTATGGGGAGGGCAGAGACAAGAGCTTGCTTTGGAGTACCCTGGCTTTACTGCTGTGACTCAATCAGCAGGCAGGACCAGCAAGTTTCTCTGATGGTCCAGAGAGGTTCACAACAGCTCACTCTCTTCAAGGGTAACACTGAAGTGTTCCCAGATCCGAGGTTTCCGAGGGCAGATGGGCTGATACGTCTTGTTTTACACCATGTTTCCCCACCCTGATTCAGTCCCAACCCCACACTGGGGTGCAATGAGCAATCTGCCAGTTGGGTTTGCAGAAATGCTTGCCTTAAAACAGGCACGTGCTGAAGCAGATCCTCCTACCCTCCTCTGCTTGCACCAGCACTGTCCTCAGGATGGCTGCTCTGCCAAGCCAGATGGCATCTTCACCCTGGGGCATCACATTGGCAAAGCCCAAGGAACAGACCGTCTGCAATGAGGCTGACATAGGTTCCTCCTGCCACCCACCTGCCATCTACTTCGGTTTAGACTTGAGGTCCTCTTCTTCTTATCACATCTCTCCGTTGTATGATGCAAGCTTGGGTCTTACTGGATAGCATCTAAATATATCTTCTGTGTATGAAAATGTAAGTGTACATGGGAAGTTTTATAGCCCAGGTTGTTTCCAGCTCACTGCCAAAACGATCGGCATCCTAGAAACACAGCGGGCAGGATGTTTGCTTTTGCAGAGAGTACTTAAGTACCTTGAGGAGAGTGACATTGTGATAAGGCAAAGGTCACAGTAGCTGCTTCAGCAAAAGGTCCAACTGGCTGGTTACCAACATGTACTTCTAATCTAGTCTGGAGAATTCACTCAGGAGGGAAAAAGTCCTCTAGAGTGATTGCAGTGAGTGCAAGGCAGAGAAACATCAGCAGTGCTTAGCGTACTGACATCCCACTTGCTCAGAGGTCCTCTGCTGCTCTTCAGAAGATGCTTCTGCTATGGCCAAGCCATTCCTAAACCCCCCTCCCTCTGAGTACTACAGGTGTGGTGAAATATTTCCAAACCTGCTCCAGCATCCTTCCCTGCTGGGCTTTGCTCTAACAGTGTCTGCCTGGAATGCAGTGGCGTTCACCGTCCTACATCATGATTTTAATTTATCAGCTTGAAAGAGGTCATGAAGAAAAGGCTGTGTGAGACATCTCTGCTTTAGGGATGAGTAGTTTCAAAGTGGACAATCCAGTTCCTAACTCCAGATGGTGAAATGAGATCAGTGGTTACGCATGTTCTTGTTACTGTTAGCAAATATTGCACAGGATGGGAACAGATCTCCGACAGAGTATTTCCATCACCCCTGAAGTCAGTGATGATGATGATGCTGGTTTTATCACTGCCCTAAAGGATCTTAGAAAATCCTCCTGTAGTGTTGACACCGAACCAAAACCTTGATCCTCAGCAACTCCCACATTTTGGTAGGAGTTTGCAGCCTAGTCCTCATGCTGCTACTGATTTCTGACTGCACTTTGCTGCAGAGACATCTAAGCCTTCCTAATGAAAAGCCAATTAAAGCGCACCATTAAGCAGAGCCTTTTTCCTTCCTTGTCCGAAACTATCTGTCACAGAAAGGGCACAACAACTCTAGTGCAAGTTGGCAGGTGCTGCTAAAAATGGGAAAGATAAGATGTACAAGTGAATTATTGAAATGCCAACCTGAAGTCTCAAACAGGACTGTGACAGCTGGGATCAGATGTAGGTGGCCACTTACCTGCTCCGTTCTCAGAGCTGCAAAGCCACCTGAGCTCCAGATTAACCACTTTTTATAGAAGCTAGTAATGGCTGGAGTTTTCAGGCTGCTCCTTCAGACACAGCAAAGTCCTCAGGAGGAAGAGCAGAGAGAGGTGTCACCGGCAGGGCCATGAAAGGAGCATCACTTCTCCTTAACTTCATGTGTCCATGTGGTCTGTGCCTTCCAGAAAACCTGTATGGCTCCTGGAGAAGCTAGGTGAAGGAATAGAGACAAAGATATGTCTCAGTGATGCTGGTGAGGGTTTGCTGCTGATTTATGGGCATCTAGGAGCCTGCATGGGATCAGTGATGCAGGGGTGAGAGCCCCTTTGACCTTCAGCTATGGTCACTGACACTGGAAAACCCCAGGGTGGGATTTTAATTAGCACATAGAGAAGGAATGGCAAGAGGAAAGTTGAAAGAAACACTGCATGGAGGAAGAAGAGAGGAGATGTGCAGATGGAGAAGAGGGAGACAGAGCTGGAAGGGCAGGGGAGGACCAGCGATGCTGTAAAGGGTAGTTTTCCCACCGACTGACGGGGATACGGCCGTAAGATCCTGAACATATTAAAAACAACGCCGTGCCCCACACGAATCTTGCACTCAGGGCTTGTGCTGCCTTTTTAGGACGAGCTCCTCTTTGTTTAAGGATGAAAGATTCCTGCATTTAGCCCTCATTTGTGAATCATAACAGTGCTACAGTGGAATGTGAACCTCTGTGTGCTGGACCCTTCTAACGTACATGAAATACGGGATTTTTCCTCTAATAAATAATTCCTCCCTCAACTCGCATTTCTCCTCGTTATCTCTAGATAAGAAACTGATTGAGCAGATGTAGCGGCGTCGGTTCTCTGCGACAACATCCTTGCAACGCAGTGTATCACAAGATCATCGTCAGAGCAGATCATAACTGATCTATTATTTTTCTTTCTTTTTTATTGGAGAAAAAAATCAGGCAATGGAAAAACTTGTGTCTTATTTTCAGTATATAGTCCTCTCAGCCCTTAAAAATACATATTTAAAGTCAAAGAGTTTTGGAGCAGCACAGTGTGACTTCTAGCAATGCTCACGGTGACTGGAGAGGGGGTAGGACCCCCCCAGTTTGCAGATGAGAAGGTCGAGGCACCATGAGGTGAAGTGACTTGTGTCCAAGCTCAGAAAACATGAGCTGGAAATAGCAGTCAGGAAGCTATGCCAGTGCCTTCCTTGCAATCACCAGACCTCACTCTGTGAAATAACAGAGTGGACACAAACAAACACACATTAAGCCCGTTCCTTCCTTCTCTTGGGACGTGGATGAATCATGTTCCACTGTTGAGGTTGATAAAAGTCTTCAGAAGTCAGAGAGGGACCCTAATTCTTGTTTTGTTCTTTTTTGGAAGAACTTGTGAAGGCTGGTTTATAAAAACTCTTGGCAACTTCTTCTGAGTTTCCAGACCCCCTTCATCACTTTTACAGTGCCAAACATCTTCCCTTTCTCTGGAGGTCACGCTTCAAGTCGCCTCAAGACATGCCAACAGTGGCCTGGATGCTTTCCATTGCAGCTCAGGAAAACATTTGCACCAATTTGAGGCTCAGTAAAGTGGAGGACAAAGCACTAAAGCAGCACAGGGCATTCTCGCTGAGATGGAAGGCAGCCACGTTACGTTGCACAAGACAAGTGCAAGGGTTGGCGTGAGAATTGCAGAGGGTTGAATGGTTGCTCAGATGATAGTGGACAGGAATTTGCAGGCAGAATGAGTCTAATCCACCTGAACATTGACAGGAGAGGAAAATGCCATCCAATATTCATCACTCCAGTCCAAAGGGAGGCTGGAGGAGAACAATGAACTTGCTCTTTCATGGAGCTGATCCATGTCAATATTCCTCACCCCTGAGATCTTGCGCTTGCAGACGGACAAACACAAAGTCCTTCAGTGCCAGGGACACAAATGCAACATGGGGATGTTCTCAGCGTTTCTCTCCTAACAAATCCCAGCTGAACCCAAACCCCAGCGCTGTTCCAGCTGCTGAACAGAAACCAGCTCTGGCCCAGCTACAAACCAGTACAGGAGCCATTGCCCTTGTTGCACCAGTGCTGGGACGAAAACACAAGCCATGGGGGCTCCTTCAGATGAAACGCCCAGCCCCCCAGCCCTCGTGGCTTGGGGGATGTTGAGTGGGCAACCCCTCTCACTCAGCACACCAGGGTGTTTGATGGAGTGTTTTACAGCCCACAGCGCAGGTTTTAATGCAAAGTACAACTGCCCGCACACAGCCTGCCTGATATTTGCATCTGGCTCTCACCTTTGCACATGTCCAAAAGCCTTTTTTAACAGGGCTTTTTATTCCCTGTCTGCCCATGCTGGCATCAGAGAAGGTTTCGTAAGAATGCCACCAGGATTTTGGCCAGGGAGAAGCACAGAAATTGGTACAGAAAGGTTTTTTTCAGTGTCCTTTGCTTCTCTGCAAGTCCTTAGTGGGCCAGGATGGGTAAGAGAGAGGATGGTCTGAAGTTCTGAGCCATTAATTTTGAATATGTTTGGGGTCCCAGCATCTTCTGGAGATGAGAGTTGTAGCCCAACAGAGCTGAAAATTCAGTGTAATTTTTTTCAATTAACTTGCAGTCACATTGGATCAGGCCTCCAGAAAAATGAGACAGAAATACACAGGATTTCATCCTGACCCAACCAAACAGGCTCATCATGACGAAATTTTCTCACAGGTCATTTGCAAAGAAGATGCTTCAACTTGAGCAAAGCAGCCTCCATCACCCATCCATCCATCCATCACCCATCCATCCATCCATCCATCATCCATCCATCCTAGCCAGAATTTTGCTTAGGTCCAATACTCAGCTGTAATCATTTTACACAACAGTCTGGTGAGGAGGAATTTGGATCTCCAAGTTTTCAATGTCTTTTTCTCTTAAGTTATACCATCTGCGGCTGAAACAAAATTTTGAGATTAAAAAAAGTTATGATGTTAAAAACATTCCCTATTTCCCCTTCTTTTTTTTTTTTTGGTCTGTTTTTTTTCTTGTCTGTTTTTTAGTTTGGGGCATTTTCTGTTGTTCATTTCTATAATATCAAAACACTTTGTCCCATTTTTAACTTTTCCTCCATCTCTAAATATAACCCACAAAATATGCAGAGGGGAAGACTCCTGGTTTCACGTGTGAAAAGTTAACCTTCGCAGCCCTGATCCACATGGCTAACCCTGAATTCACAGGATGCTGCTGAATTCAAGAAACCTTCCCTAACACGGGATTTTTCAGGGATGTTCTCACCTGCTCGCTTGCAAACAGAGGTGCTAGTGGTTATAAACCTGTGATTTATAGAAAAATAATCAAACATCAGCAACAGCTCATTTGAACGCCGAGGTTGTCCCCTCCACCAGCTGCTCTTTGGACAGCCCTGCCATGTTTTGCTTCTCCATGTCAGGGCATCCTTCAGGTTGCCTTTGACTCACTAGAGGAAGACTGATACCTACAGATTTATTCTTTTAAAATACTGCCAGACCCAGGGAACAGCATCCTGGCTTGTTTATTCAGAGAGACATCCCATCTCTAACCGTGCTTTTGGTGCCGGTATCACACAGCTGTGCAATGACACTGCTGGGACACATGAAAACACCAACGAGAAACCCAAACAGAAAAAAAT
>NW_010331148.1:23260-24291 GCF_000700745.2 Antrostomus carolinensis | reverse complement strand
AAATATATATATAAAAAACCCATTTATTTTTTAAAAACACTCTCTCACTCGGCTCTTGCCTGGGCTGTGCAGCACGGCTGTCCTGCAGAAGCAGCTGAGAAGCCGAGAGACTCAGTAGTTAAAAGATTTCTTCCCTTGTATCTCGCCTCTGAAGAGCTGCCTCTGGCACCACTGGAGGAAGTCACCCAGCGTTTTGTTCTCGTAAACTGCCCCTTTGATCAGCTGTGACTTCAGTGGATCAAACAGCTCTGAGGACATAACCACAAACCCCAGGACAGGCTATGACGGGCAGGGAAGCGGCGTCTCCAGCATGAACTGGCAAAGCCCTGGTCATCACAGCCAGGAAACAGCCATTGACCCTGACCCAGCCTGACACCCACAGTGGGCATCTCCAAATTGCCATAACAGTTGGAGCCAAGGGTTGGCTGGAGCAAAACTCCTGGGGCACATCTCGATGGCAAAGGTCCTGCCTTGCCAGCATGCCAGCCCAGGCACGCGGTGGTTTCCTGAACCATCCTGGCCAGTGCTGACTGCTTCACAGCCATTTCCTTTTGCCCAGCTTCTTCCCCTCATTTGGGAACTCATAGGGCCCCCATACCTGCTGTCTGGGGCAATCCCCATCCCTGAGCAGTGGAGCAGCCTGTTCAGAGGTGTCTGACCTCACCCGAGATGGGGTCACTGGATGACAGCTAGACATGAGCCTCAGCAAACCATCCATGCTCATCCTCCTGGGCACATGGAGAAGGGCTTGGGTGGAAAATGAGATCCTCTAGAGCTCAGGTTGTACCACAACGTTGCATGTTTGACATATTTTTTCCATGTATAAAAAAGAAGGGTCAGGAGCTGAGCACAGGGTTCCTCAGGAGGGACCCAAGTACTCTTCCCATCTGATCTACCAGTAAAATACTTGAATATACACCAACCCACCATAGACTTTATATCTTAAAAGGACATTGATCTGTGAGCAGCTGCCCTACAAATCCAGCTTTCCAACTGTTTTGTGACTCCAAAGTGCAGCCCCATATAGAGCC
>NW_010331148.1:18937-23212 GCF_000700745.2 Antrostomus carolinensis | reverse complement strand
GACTAAGAAGCCCCTCTCTCTACCAGGTTAGCTCTTTGCACAAATGCTTTCAGGGGCTTTAGAAAGCCCAACAAATCTTCAGGACTGACACAACCTGAGCTTTCATGACTAATACACACAGAAAAGCGCTGTGTGAGATAGAGTCAGGTCTCCTGTGCCCCCAAAAAGAAGAACAGAGGGGCTACTGGTGGACTGGATGAAATCAGGGGACAGAGAACACTTCTCCTCAGCCACCATCCCCTCCATCAGAGGAACGTCAGCCTCCACAATCTGCTTCACCCACACATCTCGGCTGCCTTTTGTCAGCTCTCAGGTTGACCAATGCCCATGCTGCCAGCTCACAGCTAGCGAGCTGGCCTGGCTGGCCTTGGTGCTTTTCTTAAATCCCCAGCTGATGGAGTCAGGGGAGCTTTGATTTGGTTGTGATTTATATTTTTTTCCCCCAAAAGCAAAGGATTTTTAGCCCTTGAGATTACAGAAAAAAACCCCTCCCTGGTTCCAAAAAGCAGCAGGCAGATGAAAACAACACCCAAAACATTAAGTACTGTAAATTTTTTGACTTATGGTCATTCATGTCAACCACACAGAACAGGGACAGGTTGAATCCCACTGGTGGGTGCTTGAGTTAGGCAGGAAAATAGGATGCAACCCTTGGATAAAACCCTGCCCAAGACAAAGCCATACAACATACAAGCCAGAGATGGTGCTGGACCGGGCTGGGCGGGAGCTGGAGAACAAGACCACTCTGTTGGAGAGCTCACCTTGGAGAAGGGTCATCAGAGATGCTGGGCAGGGAGGCTGCATGCCCTAGGGATGCTTGGTGCTTTGAGCCAGGGATGAACCCTAACAGCCCCTCAGCCTCTCCAGCATGGACCAGCCTTAAGCGTATTTCCACACAGCTGGAGGGAAACCCCAGCTGCAGTCCTGAAAAATAACAAATAATAAAAGTGGCTGTGAGCAGCAGCAGGGCTGGCAGGAAACATTCCCAGTAGCAGCTGCTTCCTGAGTGCGACATTTATTTGATCCCCTGGCACCATCTGGGCCATGCCCCACTCTTTGTTTTCATTAAGAGTTTAGAAAAACAATTCGGCTTTGACTAATTACTCTTTAAGGTCCCAGGCTCACCCTTTCTCCTGCCCCCACATTTCCTCTCCCAATCCCTCACCCTCCATCCATGCCCACCATCCCCTCCAGCCAGCCCTTAGCTCTTCTCTTCCACCCATGCCACACATCCCCCTTTATCCTCATTTTTCCAGAGGTGTCCCCCAGTGCCAGGTGGCACATATCTTCATGTGCTGCCCACCATGAGCATCCTCCTCTGCCTCCAGAGGCAGCACTGGCACAAACACACCAACACATACCACAGTGTGCCAGGTGAGCTCCAAAACATCCCACTGCAGTGATGTGCTGGGTTAGAGCCACAAGCTCCTGGGCAAAGAAGACGCGGCAGATGGCTGACAGGTCAGCATCACCATCCAGGACCACCGTGCTGTGTGCAGACACCTCCCAAATCCTGTGGGCTGGGAGCTGCCGGTGTCCTGCCCGGACCCCTCGCAGTCCTTTTTCCACCTCCAACACAAGCATGTTGTCCTGGGGGAAGCAGCCCTGCGACCCAGCCCGGAGAGGGAGCCTGTTTTGTTGAATGTGTATTTTCCACTCTGGAATAATCAGAGAGAAAAATGTCAAGCCTTGATGTGAAATCCTTGCCACACCGGGAGGGGGGTTGTTATTGCACAGGACCTGCGTGTTCCCCCCTCGCCCCCTCACCCCGTGTCCTCACCTGATGGCTTTAGCAGGATTTGAAGGGAGGACGAGGAACTGGAGGAATTCCGGCCCCCTAATTATGCTTGCTGGGAGGAATTTGCTTTTGCAATATCCCTGCTGAGTTAACCTAACAAGCATGGAGATGAGCCTTTCTTATTTAATTAGCAGCTCCACCGTGAAGTCCTCTCCATGGCACGCACACGCTGGCTCCCCCCTCCTCAAGCACCGCGCCGGTATTTGTTCCCTCTCCCCTCACCCTTTGCAACCCTCTGCAAAAGCTCAAAGCACTTTTAATGCCTTTCTACTCCCACTTTCCGGTCTTAAAAAGTGTGTTTGGGTCTAGGCAGTGGCTCCGTTTCCTCGCTCCTTCCTAACAAGCGCTTCCTGCTCCTTGCTGCCGAGCTCATGAAGCATTGGGATTTCCTTCCCTGGAAACACCACGGGCTCCAGCCATGCTGTGGTCTCCTCTCCTCAGAGGGCTGGGTAACTCATTACTCCAGCCCTACAATCTCAGCCGGGAAACCGCAGCCACCAGCCCCGCTCCCGCTTCCTACGGCGGCAGGTTGGCAGAGGGCTGACCCCTCCATAGGGAGGGATTGGCCAGAGGAAAGCTGGCAGTGGGGCTTGGGGGTATTTTTTTAGCAAGTGGGGCTTGCTGCTAGACTGAGGTGGCAGGGACACGGGGACCGTGCTCACATGAGCTTGCTATGAGCTGCTTTGGAGCCACCAAAGCCCATGGACTGGGCTGTGCTCGTGGAGCTTGGTGAAGCTCACAGGTAGAGCTTGGCTTTTGAACAAGGATCAGTCTGCTTCCAGGTGTGCTGTGGAGGGTGGCCAAGGCAGCAGAGGCATTGCTGGTGGGCCAGGCTTGCACTCCCAGTGCAAGGACTGCCAAAGAGAAAGTAGTAGGGGTTTGCATGCTGAACTGGACAGACCCTCTCCATGGCAGAGCTGGACTGGGAAAGCCCCGCAGTGCAGGGTAGTGGGACTTGTACTAGAATGACAGAACAGAGAAACAAGTTTTGTGGGTCTGGGGAACACGTGGTATTGGCCTTGCAGTTGTGGTTGGGAATATGGTATTTTCCCTTGCTATGAACTGTGGGGTTTCGATTGCTCTGGTTTACACTCCTAAGATGTTGGCACATGTCAGCTTCAAACAGGAACGCCAGGACCCTCCCTTCTGTACAAAAAGTTGCACAGTGGGACTTTTCTCACCACCTACACCCACCTGCTTTTCCCCTTTGCCAGCTGTGCCAGCTCAAGTGAGGGCTCCTGCAGCCACCCTGCTGCTCACACTGCCCTGACAAGGCTCTGCACCATCCAGAATGGCTGTCGAGTCCTCTTAGAACCCTGAGAGGGAAATCTCACCTGCACACTGAAAGAAAGGACAGGACAACAGAGCAGCAACATTGCAACCAAGGGCAAGAGTGGTTTTGCATGGCTGCAAGATGCCACACAACATGCAGCCAGGAGATGACCACAGGATGGACTTTCAGGCGCAAGAACGAACTTCATCTAAGCAACTTGCAGAGGACTGAACTCACCTGGTGGGCTGTCAGAGGAGAACAAAACTGACAACCCTCTTGGAGACACTGTTGTGCCAGCACAGAGCCCAGGCTTGTTTAAGTGGCACGTTGATTAATGGAACCATCTATGGGCGTGAGCGAGGGGGAATTGCAGAGACCTAGGAGGAAGGCAAAGGGAGTCACAGTAATTATTAATCAGTTGAGGTCTTTCTGGCTAAAGCTCAAGCACCTTAACAGAAGAAATAACCCAAAGCATAGGTGAAGAAGAGGTTTTGGGAAAAGAACCCAAAGTCTCAGCCCCCTGCCTGGATTGCAGGCAGCAGGATAGGCAGGAGGAGACGGGGAAACCCCAGCTGGAGGGGACATGGTAACAAGCCCCTCTCTTGGCCATGGCCCTGCTGTGGGCCATGTGTGGGTGGAGGAGAGGAAATAATGCTGTCCCTCAGGGATGACTCTGTCACGAACTGTCCTAACACACAGCAGCTTGGGTTCCTCCATGGCCAAATCCCAGGAGGTGCAGAGCAGAGGTGCACATGGAGACAGGAGCCCTGTGGGCAGCATGGGTTCATGGCATGGAGGAGACATGCTGGGACCAGCCTGCGGTGGGAGAGGAGCAATGGGGCACTGCCATGGGGACATGAGACTCTGTCTGGGACTCATTGCCATGGACCACTCATCATTTCCACACCGAGGTCACCTAAAACACACAAGTGCTATCTACTGTTGCAGTTAGCTGCCGTCTCACCTCAACATAACCATCTCCCTGTTGGGTTGCAGTCATCAGCAGAGGTACCACAGCTTGGACCTGTCCCTGGAGCATCTTCAGGACAGCCGCTGGGCTGCATCCTGCCCCACACTGAGGACCGAAGCCACCGAGCATTGCTTTGCTCCCATCCCTGAGAGCAGGGCCCCTGCAGCCCCAGGGCCAGGTCCAGCCCAGCGGCAGGCGCTGCTCGGGGCGGAGGTGCTCCCGGCACGCCGCAGG
>NW_010331148.1:0-18882 GCF_000700745.2 Antrostomus carolinensis | reverse complement strand
CTGCTCCTTGCTGCCCGCTTCCTGCCCCGTCCCTGCCCCCCGCCATGGCCCCGCTCTTACTGGAAACCCCGAGCGTTGCCCAGTGCGTCCAGCCTGGCCACCAGCACCATCCAGGTGGCAAAGGGCTGGCGCAAGCCACGGCCTCGCTCTCCCCCTTCCCCTCTGGCTTGTGCTGCTGCTGGAGCACAGGGCTTGTTTTCTTTCCATACAGAAATGAAAGAGAATGGAACAGCAAAGGCAGAGGGAAGGAGTGGCACAAGCCCTGGCAGTGGGAGACAACATCAGCATTCAAGGCCATGGGGACTGCAAGCCAGCCCATCCTGCTCACTGTCTGGTCTTTTAGGGGAGGTGCTCCCTACGGAGATCACCTAGCATGCTCCCACCTGATTTGCAGCAGCATCAGCCAAGAAAGAGTTCATCCCTACAGGGCTTGGGGTCTCAGAGCTGTGCTGACTGCCTGGTGGGAGCATGGCTCTTCCTTCCCCTTGCCTTCCAGCCTGCCCTCCCTTCCATTACCCAGGCCCTGCACCTAGGCTCAATCTCAAGAGACCAGCTCCATCTCTTCCCTGCCCATTGTACATCCATCCCAGCCCAGACCTGCTGTTTCTTGCTCTTCAACATCCACTTCCTCTTGTGCAAGTTCCTCTCCCAGCCCCAGTCACCATTCCTGGGAGATGCTGTAACCTCCTTGGGACCCACATTAGCCCCAAAGCTGCTCCAAACTACCACAGATCAAATCTCATCACTTCCATCCCAGCCCCCCTCACACCTCCTAAACTCACCTAGACCCCATTCCTGCAGTGGAGGTGTGTCCTCATCAGAAGAAGAGGAGATGCAGGGTCCCCTCTTTGTAGCTCAAGCCTCATCCCCAATACCGGTCCTTTCCTCGCAGGGCAGCCCTGAGCCTCCTTTCACCTCACTCTGAGGATGTGTAAACTCACCCCACCTGCCTTCTGGGCATTCCCAGCTCCTCCTTGACACAGCGAGCAGGAGTCAACTGCATGCTTACACCCCACCATGGGTATCACCCAACAGCTAGTGGTCTTCCCCGGGCCAAACAGTGGCCACCCAGCTCTGCCACAAAACACAAGGGATGCCAGTCCCCAGCCAGACACCAAATCAGTGTCACTTAAAATGCATCTCAGCTGGCCGGGCAGGAGCATCGTGTGCTGTACTAGGCAACCAACTAATCTCCCCAGAGACAGTCCTTCAAGGCTGTTCCTGTTCAGGCACTGATAAAAATCAGACCAAGATGTTTTCAACAGTAAGCTGGGAGTGATTACAAAGCAACCGTCCCCTACCCTCCAGCTGGGAAAGCTCAGCCTGGAGTTTTGTTTAGAAAAATGTGGATTTAATACTTTTTTTTAATTTTAATCTTTAGTGCCAGAATGACCTGCTGGTGGGGAAGTCCCAAACCCAGTGCCCTGGGACTAGAAGGAGCAAGAGGGATGGACCAGAGGAGAGGCAGAGCTCTCTCACTCAAACAGTGGTGAGCAGGGACTGGACCTTGGGCTCATCTCCAGCAAAGCCAGGCAACCTCTTTGCCTTCAGGAGAGCTCTGCCCATGCTAACCCCCAGGAAGCAGGGTGGGGAAACAGAGGACAGCAAACCAAAATGAAGCAGTAGCTCCTGAGGTGAGTTTTCACCTCCAGCTCCCTTTGGGTGCATGCATGGCACGGGTACGGCAGTACTGACGTCTCAGGCGATAAGTAACCCCGCTGCCAACACACACATCAGGCATCCCAGCAATGCTTGGAGCAGCTCTGCCGTGTAGAGAGGCCAGCAACTGCATCTGCCATGGCCCATCTTTCTCCACCAGGCTCTCCCATTGGTGGTGTTTGCCACAGCCCCATGCCCGAGTACTGTGCATGAAGGAGCTGCACACAGCGCTGTGCTCATCCCTACCTGTTCCTTCTTGACATCAGCAGGATAAAAGCTCTGCAGTCGGCTGGGTCCCCAGTTGGGTGAGGAGTCCCATCCTTGGAGGTCTTCAGGACTTGGCTGGGCAAAGCCAGAGCTCAGCTGCTCTGGTGCCAGTGACAGTCCTGGAGCCCTCCAGGAGCTGCTTCCAGCCAACATCTCCAAGACTGTCCCTCCTCCAGTGCTTCTGTGGCAGCTGAAGAGACATCTGCCCTGGAGCTGCAGGCAAAGCTGCTTTTGTAATAGATCCCAGATTCACACTGGTGAAACTCTTCAGGCTCGACAAAGACCTGCACTGCAATAAAATAAGTCACCCCAGGTAGCTTTGACCCCCTTGGCTGGGGAGGTTATGACACAAACCCATGAGTACAGAGATGGGCACTGCCATCGAGACAGGCAGCATCCAGGCAGGGCACGTGGCAGCAGCCACATGTCCATGCTGGACACTGCATGCTCTCCAGGGCCACGGCTGCCATGTGCCCATACAGCTCTCACTGTGGCATCGGCCCATGACAGCTCCATGGTACCACCCCCAGCACTGCTTCTGCAGCTCATGGGATTTATGTATGCAGTTAGACATTAATTAAAAAACCACCATCGAAACCAAGAAAAATCCTATCACAGATAAAGTATTTAGCATGGGGCTGGAGGAGACGGCACTTTTGGCTGGAGTATTTAAATACCTTCCCTTTATAGTGCTGCCAACCTTCAGCACAAACGTATCAGTGCATGAAAACCATTCTGTGAAATTCAGCAGGCTCATTAGCCAAAGGCATTAAGGATGAAAACTGACCAAAACACCCTGGAAAGTAAATCACGTCCCTCCTAGAAAAAATGTCCTGGATAAATGTGAGTGTGACAGCAAGACCCCAAGGAGAACAGAAGTAGCCCAGTGCTGAGACATGAAGTCCTCCCCAAGCAGCTCTGTCACTACCACTGTGAGTTTGGCTCAGCCTCAGGGTTGGACCCAACACGTGCCGTGACTGTGGTCTGGCTAAATAAAGCATTTAATTAGCTCTTCAACTAGCAGCAAAAGCAGCACTAGCTGATCTTGGGGAGCAACAGGTACTTTAAAACTCAGCCTTTTTTAACCCTCGGAGCCACAGGGAAATTACAAGCCAGTCACTTGTTGGTCAGAAGAAAATTAAAAGTCCAACTTCAGTGACAACAAAAATAACCCAAAGCCACGATGTGCAATAAACAGCACAGGGACCTGAAGGCTCTTTAAACAGGGTTTTTAATCTCCTCTCCCCTCTGCTCATAATGCCGCCTTTATTATTTTCTGATGCGGAGCCTGATTCCCACAAGTGCGGCGGATGCTGACAGGGGTAATGGAGCAGCGGCAATTTCTCCTGGGCAGACCTCGAGGATTTAATATGCCTGCAGAGAGCGAGATGGGCGAGAGGCAGCTCGGGAGGAGAGGGTGAGCTGGGCCAGGAGGTGCCGTGCAATAAGGTGCAATAAAGCTGCAGTGATAAAGGGCCAGCCGTGCCGAGCAGGGTTCGTCAGTGATGGGTGGGTGATGGTTGCTCACACCAGTGCTCTGTCCCTTCCCAGTGCTCTGCAGCATCTGCCACAGCTGTTGGGGTTGGTGGGGAAAGTGGCCCAAGGACAGAAATGGATAGGGGTGGTGAGACTGTGTCCTGGGGCGCTTTGCCCGAGTCTACCCATGACTGAAGGCTGCTAGTCTGTCCTCAAAGCCCTTGATGTTCTTGCCAGTCCAGGAGACTTGGGCTGCTCCACAAGTGCCCCCTTGCAGCCAAGGCCCCACTTATTTGGGAGGGCAAGTAGCAAGAGCCTCAGTGAACAGAGATGGGAGAGGGATGCCCCATCACCACGCCAGATGTTGCCTCCAGGATTGTTTCTGCACATGGGCAGGTAGAGTCCTGCTCCCCATTTGGTGTTCACCCAAAGCGTTCCCTTTCAGTTGAAAAAAACCAGCCAGCTTCATAGGAACTATGTGGATGCCCTTGTTCCTGCCAATAACTTCTATCCGCTTGCCTCCTCTGGCTTTGAGTCCCTACAGCATCCTCTAACCTACACAACACCCTTCTCCTGCAAGGGAGGTACCTAGGGTCTCTGGCTGCCACAGCTTCTTCTCACACACGCTTGCTGGCATCAGGTGTGGTGGAAAAAACCAGCCAGCTTCATAGGAACTATGTGGATGCCCTTGTTCCTGCCAATAACTTCTATCCGCTTGCCTCCTCTGGCTTTGAGTCCCTACAGCATCCTCTAACCTACACAACACCCTTCTCCTGCAAGGGAGGTCCCTGGGGTCTCTGGCTGCCACAGCTTCTTCTCACACACGCTTGCTGGCATCAGGTGTGGTGGTACAGGCTAGAACAGTCTGGCTGAGCGCACTGCACTGACTGCCACAGAGGACAGCCTGGGCCATAGAGCCTGCAGCAAGCTTTCTGCTGGGTTAAGAAAAAGGAAACATGTTGAGATATGAACAGTGGCTTTCATGGTCCCATTGCATGTCTGACTTCTCAGAGCTCATCATCTCTGCCATGTTTCCTCATTGAGCTTTGCATGGCCATTCACAATCACTCAGATTTTGACCACTGGTGTGAAACCAGCAGCACTGACAGACACTGAAGAAGAATATTTCATGGTAGGACATAAGCAGCAACGCAACAGATCCGGTCTGAACAGCAAAAGATGCCAGAAAAGAGGTCGTATCCCATCCACCTCCACACAAGAGCACCCACTGCAAGGGAAAGATCTCCTGGTGCCTATGGCCCTTGTGCTGCCTGTGCCCTTCTGCCTGACAGCGGGACACGTGACTGTGGCTGGAGTGATGGATGGGGCTGGAGTCTCTCTTTAATAGTATCTCACGGTGGTTTCCGTAAGTTGATGGAGATTGCACAACACTACCAACTGCCATGCCGGATATATTTTGCAACCAGGGCTTCTATGCCACATCTGTAGGATGATATGCCAGAGCCTTCTGAGGAGGCCTGGGGAAGTTTGAGCACAGGAAGAAAAAAAAGAAAGAAAAAGAAAAGGAAAAGACAAAAGTCAACAAACCTCATTCCATAGCAGCTATTTTGGTGAGGCACCCTGGGGTGAAGGGAGCTGGCACCAGCCAGCTTTGGAGGCACAGTAGCCCAGCACGCTTGCTCAGAGCTCTGCCCACCCCCAGCAGCTGGGAGAAGGTCCCTGTCCCATGAGTGGGTGGCAGCACACCATGAAACGCCCAGAGTGGGACTGCAGACATGGCCCATGCTCACCAAGGAGTAGATGTAGGACAAAGCTTGAGGTGGCACCAACTTCCTTGGGGAAGAAGCACGGTCAAAACATGGCAGAGGTGTTGGCCAGCTGCTGAGGGTGGCTGTGGGCTGTCCCAGCTGATAGTCCTGAGAAGCAACACCCCTGTCACCCAGGTTCAGTGGCTCATACCAGGGGGTGAAAGCTCCCATGGCCTGAGCTCACACCACCTCCTATCTCCTTGGCCTCTTTCTAGAAGTGAGAAAGGGACTCCAGAATACATAGACTGGGCTGAAAGATGTGGGTGAAGATGTTCAAACAGGTACCAGCCCAGCTGATACCTCATGCATCCTGGACACCAGCTCCAGCTGCTCCATGGCAGAGACCCACAATGGTGACCTAAAGAAACGTTGACTCTCAACATCAACCCACACATTGACATTGCATCTCATAACCCTCAACAATCTTAAAATACGCAGCATCATCCCAAATGCCAACTAGCACACCCCACAGCAGCATCCTCACAAAATTACCTTGTTTGGAAAATTTTTGGGCACAGCAAGAGCCAGCATGTTGACTCCATCGGATTAAGGAGATGAAGGAAAGAGGGTTCCAGGATTGCTGTGTTCCTGGACTGAGACATGCAACCATTAGCTCCCGATTTAGGAGGAAAGAGATAATTTCTGACACAGGGGACCTCAAAGACTCTACAGACCAAAACAGGCCACAGGGAAAGGAACACCTTGCAGGGGCAGGACACCAAAGACACTGGCTGGCTTCCCTGTGCAACAGCCACCCATCAGCCAGGAGGCGTGGGTGCAGAGGGAAGCATGGAGACAAGGCTTCATAGATGCTCAGGGCTTAAGTGGCTGAAAATTAAAGTGCTGGGACAGTTTTTCAGCCTGCACTTGACAGTGGGGATGAGATAACGTCAGAAATGCTGAGCAGAGAGCATCTCTTCCAGAAGATTGATTATGCCAGCAAGGAACAAAGCCAAAAACATCACATCAGCCTCTATCCCCTTGGAGCTCAGCTCTGCCACATGCAGAACCTCTATGTGCTGACCAGTATGGGTCCAGTCACAGGTTCCCCATCACTGATGAGCCAGACTCAGTGCTGTTCACATCCCTCCCCTGCCCTGGATCTCCCAGCTCCCACCCCATGACTGGTCCAGCCAGGGAACGAGCAGCTCTTTTGTCCCCTTCATGTACCACCTGGCTCTCTCTTGTTCTTCATGGGTGTTAAAGAAACCTTGTAAAAACCCACCAGGGTACAACTCAGTGGCAGATCTGCTAAGGACTCCTCAGGTCTTTTGCAACTCAATTTTTCCCAGCTCTGGCCCCACATCTCAGTCCTACCTGGGCTCAGACTTCTGAATGACCATGGCCTGAGCATAACTGAAAAGCAGAGAGTTTATTAAACAGAGGTGTTTCACTGCCACAGGATGGGGCAAGTCTCATTGAATCACATCTTGCCCTGAGGAGCCACTTCCCAATTGGTGTAAGGGAGAGGACATGCTATCCTGCTTTTTTTCAGTTGCTTGATATCTGGAAGTGCTCTTCAGCAGCAATCAGTACTCCAGCTGCAGGGCAGAGGTTAGCAGCCCAGGAGAAAGCGTGGGGTCTACCAAGGTGCCCATTGTGGGTGAATCCACCAGCCAACCCAGCTACAGGGCTGCCTGCCCTCCCACCAAGCTAACCCAGCAATCACCCAACTGGCTCCTTTCCTCACAGACCTTTTCCTTAGAGGCAGCTGGAAGCAATTCCCTTTTCCCTTTTTCAGGTGGGGTCTGGACTCCCAGATGCTCACACCAAGTACTGGTCTCACTTATTTGCTTTCTCCAGCACCTCCAACTATTTTGCAAGGACCATCCTTGTTGTACTGCCTGCACTCTCCCATGCAGCTCAGACCCAGCATCACCCCATGCTGTGTGCCTTTGCCTGTGGGTTTGCTCAGCGGCTTAAATAGAATGTACTGGAGTCCTTACACCCAAGGGTGCCTCAGTGGCTTGGCTAATCCTTGTCACACCGTCTGTGCCTGCATCCTTTGATTTTAGGCATCTTGGTGCCACCTTTGGACAAGCAGGTATCCAGGTCGTGGGCTAAAGTGAGGCTCCCCTCTCCCCTGAATTGCATGGGTGAAACAAAAATGGGGTCACCCTCATGCTAGCCACCTTCCCCTCGTTTTGAGGAACCACCTGGGAACATACAGGTACCAGAGCTGGTTGCTTCCCCCAAGAGCAAGCACCAGATTTACTTTGATTCCTCAGTCCAACCTGATTTAATCCCATTCAGAGGTGCAGATAAACCAAACCTCACTCACCAGCTGCCTGGGATGTGCTGCCCCAGGCCCTTCACCCAAAGCCAGCCCTTCTCAGCACCACCATGCTAACCCTCCCCATCCCCTCTCCTTACAGTGCCATCAGCAGTACCCACCAAGTTAGTTATTATTTATTACTGCTGCTGCCTTGTGCCTTCTGAGCAGGTTAAACAGACAAAATGCTCCCTGGGGAGCCTGGGCTGAAGGCAGCAGGACTGTGCATGTCCAGAGTACAAGCATCCAGATCCACTTGGGAATGGTGATTGCAGACAGGACCCATGACATGGGGAGTAAGGATGTTGGAGGAATAAATGGAAAACACTGCTTTCATATTTCCAAATACACCCTCACTCTTGGGGGAGAAAAAAAAAAAAAAAGGAAAGAAAAAAGGGAAGGGAAAAAAAGTATCCTTTTCAAAGCAAGGATGTGGTAAGGCCCAAACAGCCTGCCCTGACACATGAGCCAGGATGCAGAGATGCTGTTTTTTCCAGAAGGAAAGGAGGGATTTTTACTCTCTCCTCTATTTAATGAGGAATTCATCTTGCCTCTCTACAGGCACAGGAAGCTGGGTATTGCCAGCACCACAGCTCTATGTCCCTGGTCTCTGCCCCATGCCTCAGTTTCCCCACAAGTAAGTCAGATTGATGCTCATCTATGGCAGAGCCATATGGTGAAGCTTAATGCATAGCTGCCAAGCCCTCAGAGGACTTCACACCTTCCACCATCTGTCTCCAGCTAAAATACAAACCTGGGGTTCTTGCAGTGCAAAGAGCGGGTCCCAGGCAGGGAGAGACTCTGTCCTTTGGGGCTCCTCTCCCCGCTCACCTCCCCTCCTCCAGCAACAGGCTCCTTTCCCTCATCTCCTTCCTGCACAGGCCAGAAACAAAGCCAAGCTAATAATTCAGATGACAGAATTAAACTGATCCTGATTAGAAAAAGCCTTTACCCTGAAGAGAGCAAAATCTGGCTCTGTGCTGCCTGTAATCCAATAGTCTCCCACGGCCGCCGCAGCAAACCCAAAACCTGCCTGCAGGCAAAGACACTTTGTCTCGAAACAAGGAAAGTTAAATGTGTCTTTATGGGATTTTTGACACATTTTGCTTTGATTTCGCTAATGTTACAGAAGTAGCTGTTAGAAAATATTTCAGTCTCCCCTGTGAGAGGCCGGGTCCCTGTGTGTATGGGCACGTTGCTCAGGCAGGTCCTTCGGAAAGGGATCGTGGCTGCAGGGAGGAGAGGTCTCGGTGCCAAATCTCCCCACGCTGCCCTGGGTGCAACTACTTCATTACAGGTCCATCAGGGAGCCAGGAACACTTCAGATCCCCCGGGTTGCAATGATACCTGTGGGGCTGCCAGCATCACAGATGAGATCTCTTCTTGTCCTCTCACATGGCCAAAAACCAGGGAGCTAATCCAGGTTGAGTGTCCCAGGGCTGCCAGGATGGTGGGGTCTGGCACTGTGCTCAGCGGGCACTGAGGATACAGGGCTGCATTAGGGGGATCCCATGGGACTCACAGAAACACCATCATCAGATGCAAGACAAAGATGCATGGGAATTTCTGCAAGGGGGATGCTAAGCCAGCACCCACCTGTGAGACCTTTCAGGAGGCAGACAGGTTGTCCCCAACGTATCCCAGGGCAAATGAGGATCCTTCTCTGCCTGTTTCCACTTCACTTGCACTGTTTGGTTATGATGGGGTGGGCACTTCTTGCAGGAGTGACACTGGCTCTGCATGGACACAGCATTGACCAGGCAGGAGATGATGAGCCTCATTGCTCCCATGTCCACAGGTGCTGCAGGAGAAACTCTGATGGGGGCATGGGGACATGCCACTGCCACGCTTTTGAGGGGATGGGAATAGAGACCCTTCGTAACTCCAAGGAGCCTCCTGACAGCCCCACTGGATTCCCTCCTGCCCACCACTGTTTCCAGCCCCAGGTCGGTGTCTCCCATCCTCCCTGGGCAGAGCAGGGTTGGATTCAGCACAGGCAGAATGGTGACAAAAACACATTAGTAACTTCCTGAGATTTCAGCTATTTTTTTCCGTCTGGCACCAAAACAGCAGCTGGTGCTTCCCTGGTCCACAGTGAGTTGGGACTGGAGAAGACCTCCTATATGTGGAATGAACCCACTGATATTTCAGGTGCATTTAACCCTGAAGCACCTGGGGAAACACACTGGGGAGTGGGACAGATGCCTCCCACAGCAAGGCACTAAGGTGTCAGTAAAACCCTGGGGCAGCAGAAGCAGGACACGCTCTCCCTGGTGTGTGGGAACTCCTCCACTCCACATATGTGAGCAGGAGCATCCCTGATGGATGCAGTTTGGATCTCAACTGCAATCCCGAAGAAACACGCCACATAGCTCCTAATCCCAGGCACTGAGTGGGTAAGAAGCAGGATTTCCTTGGCTTTCCAGCCCCAGTTCAGCCAGGTGGTCACCTTACTGGGCTTGCAGCACATCCTTGACTGAGCTTTGGAGTGGAGCACTCAGGTACGTGCTGCAAGGCTGCTGCATGGGCTGAATGAGGAGGAAGAGGAGGGAAAAAACCCCTGATGCAGTCAGGACAGCACTATTTTTAACAAGGCTGAATGCAACTACCCCAACTGGCATAAACCAAACAACAAACAGCCAGGGCTGTGGGGTTGCAGGAGGGATCTGTGCACCTCCTCAGAGACAGTGTTTACTCACAGCGGCTTTTCCCGTCCCCACTCCAGTGGCCCCGTCTCCACCCAGCCTGCCGCAGCCCACATTTGTAAGCTATTTTTTGTTGTTTTAACGCAATGCTGCAATTCTAACCTAGAGCCTCAGATTGTCAAACAGTTTTTCTTTTCTTTTTTTTTTTTCCTTTAGAAAAAAAATACAGCTGAACTAATTTGATGAAAGGGGAAAATAAAATGTAAGCCAGACTAAACACATGCAGTTCCTACCTACAGCCAGGGCACAGCTTCTCCCAGGCCAAAGTCAACACACGTCAATTTTTAACATGACAGGGCTTTAAAAGTGAGGCTTGAGCCCTGGATGAGAGGCGGCTGGAAAACATTAATAACAAAGTCTGTCAATTAAAGGCAGGTATGACAAGCCACCAAGACAAGGGCTGGGGGGTTTCCCTTCCTCCCCTTTTCGTCCCTCTTAATTTAGTGAAAAAAAGTGATTTATGAAGAAAGCTCTCAATTCATTAAAAAAAAAAAAAAAACAAAAAAAAAACCAAAAAAAAAAAAAAAAAAAAAAAAAACCAGCCACAATACCAAATGAAGGATGGGCTTTGTTTAGGAGCCTTGAGAACAGCCCAGCAGGCAAGGTTCAAGATCAATGGGTTAAGGAAAAATGCTTCCTCAAGAGATGCTGTCAGCAACCCCAATGATCCCAGTGCAGTTCCTCCCAGTTCACCTGTGCACACTGGGGAAGAGCAGCAGCCCAGCTGTCTCCTCCAGAGCATCACCATCCAGCAGAATTCACAGTTACTGTGCCCAGCTGACATGGTGGTGATGTGTCTGTTATACTGGAAATGGCTATTTTGGGTTCTGACAAAAAACCCTCTGCTTTTATCAGCCCCATAGGAAGCATTTCTATGGCTTCTGTGGGCTGGGCACCTTTCTGTCCCAAGCCACCCACTGGGCTCCAAAACAGCCGGGAAAAACAAGGGAAAGGGGCAGAGTAGCAGCCAGTGGCCTGCCCAGGCTTTGGAAATGAAGGCAAAAGCAAGTGGGAGGATGGGTAATGGGAAGCGAGTGTTTTGTTTGGGGCAGAAGGAGAAAGGGTTTTTCTCCTGAAGTCCAGGAAACATCCACTCACCCTACCAGGAGGAGGTTCCCATGCTCTGGAGAAGCAGAGAGGGCTTTCAGCTGGGGGAGCAGCCCAGAGGAAAGTGGCAGAGATTCATTTCACCTTCAACACCTAAATAAATACGGTTCCACAGACACACACTCTGCACTGTATATAGCGTGCCGGTGTGCATTACACATCCACACAGCACAGGAACTGGCTGGTGGACCAGCTCCAATATCCCCTGCTGTAGTATCCTGTCCCCAACAGTGGCTCAGCAATGTGCTCCAGTGCATCTTAAAAGCCCACAGTAGTCAAACACGACCCGCTCTGCCTCCCAGCATTGACTGTCTTAGTCTCTAAAGAGGAGAGGACCTTCCTGGAGACCCTCCAGGTACAGGCATCATGTCCACCCACTGCCCGTGTGGGGCTGGAGCAGCACCTTCGAGGGCCAGGGATGCAGGATGTGGCTCTGCCACTTCATGTGCCACTTGCCAGGGTGTGGCAGGCGAGCTGGGCTCCAGCCCTGCTCTTGGGTTGTGTTTCTCTTTCTCTGGCCCAGCAAACAAAACCTTCTTCCAACACACATGGGATTCACTTTGCAAGGATGGGCAGAGCCAGCCCAGGCTGATTTTTTCAAACAAACCCAGGCCTGGCCCCTGAGGATGTGAAAGGTTCCTAGGCTCTGACAGATACCATCTCTCTTCTGTCTTGGGTGCAAAACAAAGTTATTTGGTGCTCTTTTGATCAGGGGCTTAAGGACAGTTCCTTAGCACTGACCAAGAGCAACATGCCAAGAGGAAGCAATGGGGAAGGTGAAGCCAGTGCCTTGAGCCCAGTACAGACTAAATGCACTGAGGATGCAGGTGAGAGGAGATGATGTTCAACAAGCTAAGCCAGGTGCTCCCATCCCAAGAAAACAACCACTTTCATCACCAAAAAGCATTTGAAGGCAGAGCTCAGAAAGCGTTTTTGGCTGTCCCTGCTCTGCTCCCGCAGCTTCTGGGAAGTGCTTTACGGACACATCCCACTGCCATGGTCCCAGTGTGGCAGCAGTTGGCAGCACTGATGGCATTTCCACAGGCAACAGCTGGAAAACACTGACACAAACAATGGGAGCACCTTGTCTGAAGACAACAGCAGCTGCCTTCGCTCCTCACACTAATCACTTAGACCACTAGCTTTGCTGGCTACCAAGCCCCCTCTGCCACCCACACTGGGCAAACACCGGCTGTCAGCTCAGTCCCAGCCCTGCGCTTCCCAGGACAAAGCAGGAGCAGCAGCAAGCAGCACAGGTAGATGGCACCTGGGATGATTTATGCCTTTGCAGCAGATACATTGTTCAGGTTTCTGAGATATGCTGTCAGCCACAGCTCGGTGGACAACAGCTCGAAGGAGACTGAACCGGTGGAGCCAATCGCTCTGCAGCCAGCAGGGACTGTCCCTACATCTCAATCCTGATGGCTGCCTGCTGTCACCATGCACACACTGTCCTCAAGCAAACAGACCCACCCTCAGGCACATCTCACGTGTGCTGTTCTCATCATTCTCCAAATATCCAGCACAGCCTCCCATGCTGTCCTCATCCTCCTACTCCCCTTCCAGGCAGGCAAAGCAGCTGTATCACCCAGCAGGATCGCTCAGCACAGGGGAAAAAAATTGAAGGAGAGCCCTTTTAAATCAAGTTCATGCCCTACGTCAGGAAAGGTTAGTCTTCCCACTCCCCAGATAAAGGATACAGATGTTAAACTGATGCCACGTTTGCTCTCAGCCAAAAAGCCAAGAAGGTTTAAAACATTAATTCATCTCAAGCTGTAAGCAAGGCTTCTTCTCACTAATCTTGGTAATTACTCTGCTTCTCCGCCATCACGAGGAGCAGCCATGCGATGGCAAGGTTTCCTTCCTCCATGGGACCCTGCTGAGAGCAGAACCAGAGATTTGCAAAAAATTCCCTCTTTAAAGAGGTGCTGCTGGGAATGCTGAGCTGGATTCAGTAGGATTGCTCTAGACTCAGAGCAGGATCTGTCCCCAGATTCTTCCCATGTGAGATGAGCATCTTTGATCCAAGAGCATCAGGGCTGTTGGTGTCACTGTAAGACCAGGAACATACAAAATCATGAGGGAGGAATCAATTGGACTAAAATCCTTCTCAAACTCCACAAGATCTTTTCAGATGCAGCAATGGGGGTGAGGATAAATTAAGCATTTCCAGTGCAGTTCCAAGTGAACAATTAGCAGAGAAAAGCTGCCCACGAGGGCCTGATGGTGCAGAGCAAGGAGATTTTCTTCCCAGAGACGGCTGCTAGAAACGGCCTGAAACATTTCCATTTCTGTTGACTTTTAATAGCAAGGTCAGCTCCTTTCTTCCTACCCTGACATCCTCCATCAGGGCCTCTTTCTGGGAACTCGCAGCAACACACCAGATGTCACTGAGAGACAGAAAAACAACTGGGGGCCAAACTGGGGCATTTCACCACTGCCCCGAATCCCAAACCACACAGCGCTGGGCTCGCTGGGGAGGGGGAGCAGCAAGCATCCCCTTGGTGGCACCACTGGCACCCAGAAGCCCCCGGGGTTGGAAGGAGCCCCTTCCAGGCATGAACAGCCACCCTGTTCCTACAAAAAGCCACATGACAGCAGCCCCACATGCCTCCAGGCTTCCCCCAGCAGTAACCAGCCACTGAAAAGAATCTGAACATTTGCAGCCCAAAGAGGACTTGGCTTTTTTCCCATTTTTGCCCTGTGCTGGGTTTGAACAGCACTTAGCACAGCACCCAGCACAGCTCTGCAGAGTTCCCAGCAGCCCTGATGGGCACCAGCACACAAACATCTCCACTTGCTGGAGGACATGGACCCTCACAGTGAGCTCCAGCACAGCCCCCATAGCACCCACGCTGCTGGAACCAGGGGAGCTCAGCCTCTACCTACCCCAGCAGCAGATTGCACAAGAAAGCCAGAGCTATGAGAGGAGAAGACCAACACCACCACCTCAAGAAGAGGGTGCTAGCAACCTAGGCAGGGGAGCACCCCTTTGTGGTTGGAGGACCCAGTTACTCCTAGATTTCTAGGGGCCTTCTCAGGTCTACAGACCTCAGATGTGCAAACATGACATCAGCTGCTGCCCAGGGTGGCAAGGATAAAGTAGGGAAGGAAAGAAACCACAAGACTCAAAAAAGAAATCCACCTACTTTTGGTGATGCTCTGAACTCCTTCAAAACCTCCAGCTCAGGGCATCCCTTGCAGGCTTCTTCTCTTTAGTACAAACCCTAAGACTAGAAATATATCCACCTTTTAAAAAACAAACAAACAAAAGTGTGGTGAGACCTCCAAATCCCAGTATCCAAGGCTTAAAAATAGATAGTTTTACATTAACCCCAAAAATGCAGCCATCTGCCCACCACCAAAAGGAGCAGAAGGAAGCAGAGACCAAAGGGAAGGGAAGGTGCAGGTGTGGGCTTTTATGGGTGCTCAGGTGCCTCAGGTGAGCAGGTCCCCAGGTGGGGAAGCTGATCACCTCTCCCAAGCTTGCTGCAGAGAGCAGGGACTGCTGCCTGGTTTTGGGAGGTGGGCACAGCTCTGGCCACTGCTGTGCAACACCTACCTGCAAATGGCTTATTAAAAACACCCTGGGGTACACGTTGAATTCTGGTAACACCATGCAGGTGTGTGCCCTGTGCCACCCACCTCACCCAGGCTGGAGGAAACTGAGGTGTGGGGTTGTGGCTGGGATTTGGCTTTCCCCACACTGACTCCTACCCCCACTCCCACTCCAGCTCTCCACAGCAGGCACAGGCCATCTCCAGGGATAGCCTGGGATACACCACCCCTGCTAACCCCCTGCCTCCCACCCCAGGTTGCTCCAACAGCATGGCCAGAGCCACCAGGACACCCCTGTGGAGCCCCCAGGCGATGGAGGGATAAAGAAAAAATAATTCTTCAACCCTTCTGCCACCCATGAGCTTCTCCCCTTTTGCACATATTTCCAGAACCTCTGTTTTTCCACATTAAAAAGGGGCTGGAATAAATGTCACATTGCAGCAGGTACCTGTGAACAAAGCCACAAGTGTGGATGGCCACATGCACAAATTCTCTCCCCTGATTTTCCAGGTTTTCAGGAGTGACCTTGGAAAAAGAGTGAGCCATAGTTCTTCATGTCATGGGTGATAACATATTTGTTTCTGCCTGAAGGTTGCCCAGGTTTTATTTTATTTCATTTCTTGGTGTCACCAAGACCCAGCTGAATTATGTTGCTTACTCTTTCATAAAAAAAAAAAGTGACTTTGCTTTCTCTCTCCACACCAGACTGGAGATTTGGGCTCATGGGAGACACTCAGATCAGTTACACATGGGGTTTTTTTGGGGGGAGGGGGGATTGCAAGTGTGCAATAGCCGAAACTTGCAGGTGAAAGGCTTTGAGCAGCTCATCAGGGCACACTAATAAATAAAAATGTTTAATCATAGCAGGAATAAGCAGAAACAGACTCTTGAAACATTTGCAAGCCTGTAACAAGATTATATTCATCCCCGCAAAGCGGTGCGGAGTTGAGAGGTGCTGTCCCATCGCTGCCGGAGCCTCCTGGGCTCATCCCGCCCCGCCACCCCCGGCTCCTCCCGCGGTCCCCGGGCTGGGGGATGCTAACGGGGGTGGGGGATGCTAACGGGGAGCGGCTCCAGCCCCCCGGCCCGGTCCGGCCCCTGCACCGCCGCTGTCTCACCCGCCTTAGCCAGAAGGTGACGCCGTCCGCCCGTAAATTGCTCCCAGCCCAATTAGGCGGCTGGTATCGGCTGCAATCACGGCTGCTGATAGAGATAAATGGGGAAGGCACTATCTGCCCAACAATAGTGGGGTTTTTTTCCCTTTAAAAAAAAAAAAACTGGAGAGAAAAAAAAAAAAACAATTGAACTTTTCATCAGCTGCTAATCATGATTTTTTTTTATTGCTTTGCTTAGCATTTTCTGGGGAATAAAACCTCAGAGGAGCCCAGTCTTTTGTGGAAAATGAAAGGGCATATAAAAAAATGAATGTACATGGATTCTAAATATTTCAGGTTGTATGACTTTGTGTTTGACCTTAGCAGAAGATGAACTAATCCTGCAATATAATAGACTTTCATAGAGATATGGAAAATGGCTGCTTTTTTATCTCAGTTGCCATGGGAACCATCAGAGAGAAGGCCTAGCTGAGATGCAATAGAAGGTTATTAAATGTGTGCTTGTGTATATTGGAAAAATACAGCTTTTTGTCATCTTGTGTCACTCATAGGTCTTTAATACGTAATGTTTAGGTTATTAATAAACTAACACAGGTCCATTTTTTACAGGGAACAACTGTGAATACAGCTATAAAAAAATTAGTACAAGTTGAACATTTGCAAAACTCTCGAGCACAGGCTGGGGCTGCTGCTTGCCCACAACTTCCCATGGAAGTTTCTCTCTTTTTTCCAGACAGGGGAGGGATGAGCTTTGCTGGACAGGCAAAGGGGAATGGGACACTCTGGATGTCCTGTCCCCAACCCAGAACCTGCTGGCCCCCTGGGCTGGGGGTCCCAGGCAGCACTGGGGATGCAGGGGTGTCCTGTGGTGGTGGAAAATAAAATATCACATTGTTTGGTAGCTGAGCACTGGCTCAGGTGCTGCCAGGGAAAGAAGAGGTGGGTGAGAGCTGAGGGGACGTCTGCTCTCACCCACCTGGCTCGGGGCTGGGGGATCTCCTGCTCTGGAGTCAGGGGCTGCACAGATGGGCTGGCAGGTATTTACTGTCATGGGGAGGTTTTGAGGGAATACAAATAATTTTAAAAATAGAGAATAAGAAATTAGAAAAACTAGTGGAAAGAGATAGAGAGAGAGAAGGGGAGAAAGGGAGAGAGAAGGAGAGAGAAAGACAGAAAGAAAGGAAGAAAGAAAGAAAAGCCTGATGCTGCTCTGAGCTGGAAGGGACAGACTTCACACTAACTCCAGGAGAGAAGGGCTCCCTTTCTGTGGGGTTTATTTGTTTATTTTTCTCCCCCAGGGTCACTAGTTACTCCCCAGATTCAGGCTGCCCCAGTTACTCTGTCCTGCCTATGTCTGGGATGTGGGGAGATCACCAAGCACGGATGGGGGCACCCAAAAGACCGGCTGGTCTCTGTGGCTGGGCTGCCAGGATTTGGAGGGGAACAAGCTGGGGGAGCACTGGCAGGTTTTACCAGACTGGTCCATCTGGGTCTTGAGACCTCTGAGGGCTGGGGCAGGACCAGGGCACAACTGAGCCTAAAAGTGGCTTTCTCAGGGACAGGGGTACTGCCACGCAGCAGGGGCTCAGCACCCCTGGAGCAGTGACCTGGTGCAGGTGAATGCGACTATGGGTGCAGGAGTGAGTGTGAGTGTGAGCGGGTGCCCGGGATGATGCTCACATCTCTTCTCCTCTCCCTGCAAATCCACCAGCTCCTCAGCAGAACAACCCCAAATTTCCAAGTGTGCCATGTGACAGCACCTTGCAAGGTGAATTGCTGTCCCACCCTGCTCCCTGGGGTCAGGGACATCCAGGGGACACTCTGGTCACTCCACGGAGTCCACAGCAAAGACCTGCATGTGCTAAGAGCCCCGGGGGTGTCCCAGGCCCGGCCGGGGTCACCCCGCAGGCACAGCAGCCCCGCGTCCATGCATACTAAGTAAAGCAAGGAATACATAGATTTTGCCTATCTACCGATCAAACGCGGAGATCTGCTCTGGTAAATGATGCATTAGATGCGGTGGCTGTATTTGTTGTGTGAGTTTTGAAAGGGTTCCGATAATCTGGAAGCGAGAGATAAGGAACACCATTTATTCAGCAGCACTTTGGAACCAATTTTCAACCCTGTTCAACCCCATTCTCCAGCAGCCTCCAGGAGCCCAGGAGATAAGGATTGGGCTATTCATTATCTTCACAAGGAACAAAGATTAGCTAGCAGAGATGAAAAATTACCCCTGGATAGTAATAATAAGGAAGCGAACCTGGAGAGTTGCTGAGCCTATATTCTCCCTGCTGCTGGTGCTGCTTCTTCTCTTTTTAAATTCTCTCCGTCTTTTTTGTTGAATCAATATTGAAAAGGTTGGTTCTTTTTTTTAAGGGGGGGGGAAAGCCTTCCCCACTGTCTATCATATTTTTCAATATGCAGAATATGGTTGTTAACGTGGAAGAGAGCAGAGCACCATCCCCCCTTCCTCTCAGACTTTCAGGTGACACCTTTAGCACGAAAGCTCAACAGCAGAGGAAAAAATCCTTTTCTTCCAGCGGGCATGAGGGGAAAATCACACACACACACACACACCCTCCGGTCCCAAATGCCTCTGGTGGCACTTGGTCGGGTGACCCTGGCCCCGGGACAGCCCGGCTGGAGAGCAGGCAGCAGTGTGGTGAGCTTCGGGTGGGCAGCCCTGCGCCTCCGCCTGTCTCAGCCCCCCTCGAGCCCCCGGCTTGGACACCCCGTCTGCCTCTGCTTGGGAGAAAATCTACAGGCTTCAAACACCGTTTTTCCCGTAGTTTTTCCGTCTGAGCAATGGTGCCTCGTTTTAGAGTCGTTCCGTGCAGGAGAGATCCCAAGGCACGGCTGGCGACAGCGTCTCCCTCTTCCTGGGCACAAGGGAAAAAAGAGAGGGATATATATATATGTATATATTTTAATACGGCATTCTTTTGTATTCTCTC
>NW_010331147.1:23699-57612 GCF_000700745.2 Antrostomus carolinensis | reverse complement strand
CGGGGGCGGGGGGTGAGCCGGGGCGACCCCTTCCCAACTGCGCCCCGTGGAGGGGTCCCGGCTGCCGCGCAGGGCGGGCGCCGCAGCTCCTCGGGGCGCTCTGGAGGCCTCGTACGTGTAAGAAGGCGGCCGGGAGCCCGTCCGGGACGTGAGCCCCGGTGTGCCGGCCCGTGTTTGGGTCTCTTCGCGCCGCTCTGGTTTGGCGCGGCCCGTACGAGCTGCAAGAGCTTTTCCTGCCCGGGGCGGCTGCCTGTCCTCCGCGGTGTCCCCGGGTTTGGCGTAACGCTAACAGTCCCTTTGACGCTTCGTTTCATGTTGCACGCAGCCGTGGGATCCACAGGAATGTGCTCTTCTAACCCGTGGGGGAATAACGCGTGTGGGCTCAGGTATCTCTTTTATCTGTTAAACGAGTGCACCTTGCCGGTTTGCCTGGCTTTGTGCAAGAAATAAAAGTTATTAACGAAATCGTAGGGTTTTAGTTTCTCATAGTAATCTGAACTCATATAGCTGAAGTTCACATGGTTTTGGTGACTATATTGTGCTGCTTTTATGAAATTCTGAAGAATAAATCTTGATACTGGTCTTTAAGTGGTTGATTTTGGTTGGTTGTGTTTTTTTTTTTAAATGAAAAATAAAATCTTACACTTTGATACTTTGCTTTCTTTCTTGCTTAGGTTAAAATAAATAAATAAATAAAGTTATCTTTATGAAACTGATCCTCCGTCAAGTGTAACTTTTGATGTATGGTCTCTAAAGCCCCCCACTATGCCAGCAGCTACCGTAGACCACAGCCAAAGAATCTGTGAAGTTTGGGCTTGTAACTTGGATGAAGAGATGAAGAAAATTCGTCAAGTTATACGGAAGTATAACTATGTTGCTATGGTAAGTGGCCACTTGATGTTTATCTTGCAACAAACACAGTGACTTAATTTGATGTCAGTAAATTAAAGCTCTAAACTTGTTAATCCGTTTTCATTGAAAGAATAATGGATTCTTAATGTTGAATTAACACTGTATGAACATTAGGTTCCTAATCTATGACTTTTTTATAAGCTGAATTTGCATACAGTACTCTTTAGCTCTGAAACTGTTAGGTGCTTGAAATATGTTTTATTAAAAATTAGCAATGTAAGTTTTTGTGGGTGTCTTCTGTTGAAGTTTTCATTTTGTTCTTGCAGGATACAGAATTTCCAGGAGTAGTTGCAAGGCCTATTGGAGAATTTAGAAGCAACGCAGACTATCAGTACCAGTTATTACGCTGCAACGTAGACTTGCTAAAAATAATTCAACTAGGACTGACATTCATGAATGAGCAAGGAGAATACCCTCCAGGAACATCAACTTGGCAGTTTAATTTTAAATTTAATTTAACGTAAGTGTTAAACGTCCGTGCTGTTGAATGTTCCTAACTTACTGAAGAAGTATTACAGATTGTGAAAGCTACAGCAACTCTTTTTACCTGTGTAATTGGAGTTCCGTAGGTGCTCTATGTGAGGAAAACTTTTGTCAGCCAAACACGTGTGTTTTTCCCTCATTTTGGTGCAGTCTGACTTACCATTGGTAATTTGGTCAGAAATGCTAAGCAGTTTCAAAAAAAGGCATTTATACTTAGTGCAAGAGTTAGCTCTGCATTTTCATGTTTAGTACTTCAGAATGCTTTTTACCTTAAGTTTAATTCTTACTAGTTGTTGTAGAAGTCACATGTTGTTTCTCTTACATTTTTAAATGGAAAATACCAATACGTGAAGGAAAAACATGTAAAGTTACCAAAATAGCTAAAAAAGAAGTACGGCAAATATTATCAGCAAGTTCTAAAGCAAGTGTGCCTTTTAAAAGACTTGCAAGTTCTAGATAACATTCTAGGTAGAATACTGTTAACTTTTCAGTACTGCAGCAGCTTTTCTTGTGTTTTCAAAGCAACTTATTCTATTGAGCTACTGTATTTTAATTTTCTTCTGTAATATGTTGAAAGGGATTATTGATTTTGCAGCGTAAGTCCTGTGGAGAATTTTGTTTTGGATTATTTTGTGTAGAGTGTTAGTTAAAAAGCAAGCTGATTTTTATTACCTGTTGGAATAGTATTGTGAACTTTATTTCACAATGTGATTTTTATCAGTGGTAAACCTTTAAGTATAAATCTGATTTTTCCAGTGGGATGAGACACTTCTGTAGAGTCTTACTTGTATCTTTAGCAGATAGTTGACAGGGTTAGTAGTATCTTGAATTTTTTCCTGAAGTAAATGTAGTTGGTCTGATAGGTTTTTGTATGGCCTGAGGTCAGTATCAGTGCAAACACTTCTCAAATGTAAATAAAGCGTGTTGAAGGCTTGGGGTTTTTTTGGCAGTTGTGTTGCAAGCTGATCACTGGACAGTTTGATATGCATGAGTTAAAACTGCAGCCTGCAAAGGAGGTTTAGAGAATAGACCTTTTTTCTGCAGATAAAAAGATTTGTTTTCAAAGTAATGAGGGTTCTTAGAAAGAAAAAACAAAACAAAACCAACCTGCTGCTGCTGTCTCTCATGGTCTTTCTGCTTTTCTAAACAAGCAGTGCTGCGGCTTGTCACAAATCAGCTTGGTCTGAGGAATGACATGGTATTTTTAGTTTTGTTTGAAGCACCTCTTGAAAGAAAAGGAAGTGCAGATTTGCTGTTTTGGTATTCCTAGACTTGGCCATATAAATGCTGGATGGAAGTTATCCATTGTCTTAATGCTGCTAAGTATGGGAGAAGGAAGAGGAATGAATTGATAACTTCCAACCTGTAATGTGGGAAGAAGAGCCTCTGTTATGTTTTACTTACTTTCTGAGCTTTAAAAGTCTACTTAATGTCAAGCAACTAAAAACAAAAGTAGTTTTCCATCCATTTGTGCCAGATGCTGCATAGATAAGACAGCTTGGTAAGGCAGCACCTAGCTAACTTGTTAACTCATTCACTGAGGGGATTTTATAGAAAAAGGCAAGCTAGGTACATGCTGTGTGAAACATGAATCAATTATTTTTGTCTGTTTCTAGACTTCCTTTTGGGAAGTGGCTCTGGGCCAGGTGTTCTACTCCTAAAGCAAAACAGCTGTTGGCTGTTACTAGAAGGTGATTTTTTGTGTGTGTGGTTCCAGTCAGGTCTTGTTATAGTGTGCTTTTTAGAGCAGAAATGCTTCTGTAAACTAACTGTCCACCTGATTAGTGCAGAGCAATAGACTAGAATTAAAACTTCTTTTTGTAAAATAGACATGTTTGTTATGGATGGATTCTTTAATGTATTATGGAGATGGACACTTGTTGGGAAGCTGATGCCCTAAAGCTGGAGAACTAATGAGCAGCTGTGTGGGAGGGAGGAAAAAAGATACAACACATCTTGAGAATGTATCTCTGCGTTTTGATGAATGATGACTTGCTATTAGAATAAGGAATATAATTCTACAATAGAAACTAAGAGTTAAGTTTGATATATTGTCTTCTCTGTTTTATTTTGTGTTTCGTTTAAATTGTTTGGTTTTTTTTTTAAATTAAAAATGAAAACTAGAGACTGAAGAGGCTTTATAGGCTAGTATGTTGTGGATAGTGGTACAGGGATAAGAGGGGATCAAACAAGGCATGGAGGAATTTTTTTTCATCCTGTTAATTAGGTCCAAAATATGGCTGTTGAAGTTGGGTGTTAGAAAGAAAACTTTAGGCTACCTGAATTTTAAGAATTGACTGGATGGAGGAAGTACTCAATTTCCAGTTGTAGTGAGAAGGAAGTTTTGATGAGCATGTGTCTAAACATTTATGTAAGCTGAAATTGCAAGAAATGTGTGGGAAATAGTGTCCACAGAACTAATACAGCACTGGGATCTGGAGTGTGCTGTTCTTAGTTCTACAATGTAACATGTTAGTGCCTCAACTCTTAATATTCAATTTCTCACAGTTCAAATAATGGATCTTGCTCAGTAAAATATCTGTATTCATACATTCACTTTCCTGGATAGATTTGCAGAAGGGGAGTTCTAGGTAACTGTAAGAGGAGCAGGAACTTCTATTTTTTATGAAGGAGGCGAGACTGGAGGTACCGGGGATGGTGAAACACTAGTGAAGGTTAACAAAAGCTATGAAAAATAGTTGGTTTTGTAATTAACACAGAACAAAGTCAAATTGCTCCTGCTCTATACTAATGAAGTCTGTGGAATGAACAATAAAAAATAAATGTTACCAGGTTTATAATCACTGAGGTTTGTACATTTTGAAAATTTACTTTTCTTCTGTCTCTTTTCAGAGAAGATATGTATGCCCAGGACTCTATTGAACTGTTGACAACATCTGGTATCCAGTTTAAGAAGCATGAGGAAGAGGGAATTGAGACTCAGTACTTTGCAGAACTGCTTATGACATCAGGAGTGGTACTGTGTGAAGGAGTCAAGTGGCTTTCCTTTCATAGGTAAATTCTGCATGTTAAGTATTTGAGCTTTCAGTATTGATTATTGCATTCTAGAGCTTGGATTTAACATCTTTTGTGTTAAGTGGAATACATCCAATAGTGAATATAGCACACATCTTGGATGGTAAGACTTAGAAAACTATTTCTGCTGTAACACCTGTAGCACAGAATCACAAGATGGTAGAAGTTGGAAGGGGACCTCTGGAGATGAGCACCATTTTGTATTAGAAGAATTGAGCCTACAGGGTGGTACTGGTGTTTCATTTTTGGTGTTTACACTTGTGATAGTTTAACTTAGCTGGCAGCCAAACAAGACAAAGCCACTCACAGCCTCCCCCCACCCAGGGAATCGGGGAGAGAATTGGAGGGGTAAAGGTGAGGAAACTTGTAGGTTGAGATAAGAACAATTTAATAATTAGAGTAAAAATAAAATTAAAATAATAAGAGTAATAATGATAACAACTCTGTGTGTGTGTGTATATATAGATATATATATGTGTGTGTGTGTGATGCACAGTACAGTTGCTCACTACCCACTGATAACGATCCCAGAGGAGTGAAAAGGAACCCCGAAACCAAAATTGCAATCCCGGAAAAATGAACCTGAGCAATCCCCGAGAGAATCCCCCCCTTTCCGGTCAGCCCCGGCTAACATGCTAAACATGATGTAATGTGGCATGGAATATCTCACTGATGTATCCAACTGTCAATTCTGGGTTTCACTAACTACTACGCTTTTCTTCTCCACTCCCCCATTCCAGTCCTCTCTTCTTGGAAACTGCCCAAGCCCAGTGTCCTTGTAGTTATCAACATTGTTCTCATAACAATCCTCACTGAAACCCAAACACAGGGCTTTCTAGCTACTAAGAAGAAGATTATCCCTATCCTAGCAAAAACCAGGACAACACTGTAACCAGAAAACTGTAAAACATGGAACTCGTAAGCCAGCAGGTGGCATTGTATCTCTCAATATCACACATGTGTGTAATGGTAGTAACAGTGATGAAGGCAAACTATTCCTAAGCAATTCTTGAGCAAGTATTGTTTGTCTCATGGGAGAGACCACAGAATTATCAATGAAGAGTTTTATAAAACACTTCTAAATTTGTTTTAAATCTTCTGGTAGTCTGGGTAGCTGAATATTGCTCAGCTTGGAAGGAGAGCCCTGATAAGCCTTAATTCTAGCTGCAGTAATGAATATATTTTACTACTTATTCCATCACTGGAACTCATCTTCCAAGTAGGAATAGAAATGTGAATGCTAAATCTCTGTGACTGTGTCAAGATACAAAAGATCTTCAGGTGTTTTTAAGATTCAATACTAAAACTTAAGCAATAGTCATTGTGTAGTCAACTATGTGCTAAGGATAATTTGCACTTTTTGCAAGCAACAGTGGCTTTTAAAGGCTGATTGCTATGTAATGTGCTCAAGTTGACATCTGTTGCTGGCTGCTGAGCAAGTCAACAAAGGTAGAGCAGATGTTTTAGTTGAGACTAGTAGTTTCCTTTCAGCCTTATTCTTGTTTATCACGCATGCTACGTTGGTGCGTGATGATAATGTAGATCACAAAATTAGGAAAAAACCTAAATTCTTCATCTTTAAGTATTAAATCTTGGAGGGGAGGTTGAAGGAGGGAAAGTCACATGGAATTAAAAAAGTATTTATGTCATTAACCAACTGAAAAATAACGATTGCTTCAGCAAGGAGTGTAAACCAGTAGTATAAAGGTGCATATAATAGCCTGTTGCAGAATTCATTGTTTTGACTTGCTTTGTAGAAAGCAAACATTGGACTGACTTTCCAAAAAGGGAGTGGGGCAGGGGGAGGAGACAGTTAACAACAAAGGGAGGATCCTCTTTGAGTAGCTTGTCACCTATCTGCCTACATCTTCCACTTGCAGCTGTCTTGATTCGCAATATGACTCCAAAATAATCTTACTCTTGCTGCTACTAGGGTGGCATCTTGGGGAAAATACTGGAACAAGAATGCTGTGTCAAAATAACTACAAAGGCTAAATTAGTGAATTCGAGTTTTTTTTCAGCTTCTTAAACCCATTATTATGGGCTCTTACGTGCATGTTTGTGATTTACACTTGGCTACAGTAAAATAACTTGGATGGTTCAGGAGAAGGGGAAGGAAGGCGTGTGATGCGTGTAACTGGTACATCAACAGACACTGCCAAGTAGAAGCAGCTACAGCTACAAAATGGTGTTTTTCCAATATTGCCTAACAACTTTAAGGGCCCAGTGTAAGCTATCCTAGCAAAAGAACACCTGAGCAATTTCTACACTAGGAATTCTTTTTAGAGCATAATTATGTTGATTGTCTGATTCCTGACTAATATATTGGTCAAAGTGTAGTGAAAACTGTGCAATAATGCCATTTTTACTAGTGCAGCTTCTGAAGGGTTTTTGGAAAGCTAAATTAAAGTCCAGTTTCGTCTGTGCTAAAATTAGTTTTTGTTGTGGACCTGAGTGAAAATGTTTTTAGAAGTCTTCTCAAGACAGCTATTCAAGAAATGCTTGTCAAATACTGATTATCCAGAACTCTTCTTGAAGTCAGAGAGTGTTTAAAGGGTTTAGTTCTTGACAGAGCATGTTGATAATATCTTGAACACAAAACCCTAGAGTAGTGGGTTAAGTTCTGAGGAATCTCAGTTTGCACAGAGCTATAAATGAGCATGGGCCACATAAAATGTGCCACGAAGAATAGTGAACAGCTGTTTCCGAATGTATCTTGGATTTATTGTGATTATGTTCTATCAGTGGAAACTTAAACAGTGGGACAGCTCAGTTGAGTATTTGTTTTTGTGTAAGCTCTCCACGCAGTAGTTCTTTGACTACTGAAAACGCTGTGCTTGATAGTTGCTGACTGTGCTGTTACTTCTGTTTCCTTAAACTGCTTTGATTACTAATAACCCTCCAAATTTTTAAGTCTCTTGGGAAGGGGGCAGAGGGGAATTACTCCTTTCTCAGAGTGGGAGGTTATGTTTTGGTTTTGTTTCATTTCCCGGTCTGACTTCCTTGAATTCTTACGTAGTTTATTTCTAAACTCTTAGCTTCTTAAATAGTTTTCTTTGTGTGCTTTTTATGTCTGCATTTGATGTGGCTGCTTTGGCATCCTGACCTGTTGGCAAATCTGTGTGGACCTGCAGTTCTGCCAGGCATGAGTGAAGAAACATTTGCACTGTCACGGATTCTTGTATACTGCAACTTCATAAGTGACTCCATCAAGTCTTCTGTGTGTATTAAAATGTATTTGAGTCAATGAGAGAGGAGGAGGAAGCCCTGAATTTCTGATTCTTGTTTCAGTCAAGAGAGCTGTGAGTGCTTGGCGGTCTGAAGTTGTAAAACAGAGCACCTCAAACACTGTTTTTGTGGATGTTCAACTGACTGATCTGCTGAAGCTTTGAGAGTGTCCACCTGTTTGCAACCTCCTCAGCCTGCCTTCAGAGGCTCTGTGCAAACATGCCTCTTAACACAGATGTTTTTGGGAAGCTGTAAAGTTCCAAGCTATTGTATTTCAATAATCATTTGTGTCTAATTGATTTTAGTAAAATTCAATCCATTGGCTCATTTCTGTTAGCCAGTTATAAAATGGAGTAAAGCTTTCTCAGCTCTGTCACGTTTTGATTTATTTCATAGACTGTTTGTGCTTGAGTAGAATTAATTGTTATATGGCTATCATAATTCTTTCTGGATAGTAAGAGAAAGAAATACAGGCATTTTTGACCTTTTCTGTGGTCTTGTTGCCTACAGCTGTCCATGTTCAGTGAAAAAAAAAAAAAAAAAGTGGTTGTAAGAGCGCTTATGTTGCTGTGTAGCTCCAGGGATTGTGGCTAGATGTACTAGGTAACTCTAGGTCATTATATTAGAAATGGTGAAAGCTTTTGAAAGAAAGGAAGCCTGTCTGCTTCAGGGTATAAACCAACAACTAATTGCCTGTTAGAGGATTAAAAGAAAACTTCTTTAATGAGCAAGTAATAACATAATTGCTCACTGTGGACTTTCTTACCCTTCTGTTAGCATTCAGCAGTGGCCACTCAAAATTTTTTGAACTAGACATATCTTAATCTTGCATTGGAGTGATGGTTCTTAATATCTGTGTAAGCTTGGATGACTGGAGCATTTTACCCCCAAAAAGTATATGAAAAAGGTTATGTAAATGCCTTGATACTGCATTGTGATTAGTGAAGTGTGGTTTGTGGTCATTGTTAGGAGCACAATGGGACTGTGTAAGCAGCTGGAACTTAAGGAATGTGAGACATCATTTGGTTGAGCTGACTAAAACTAACTCGTGCTTGGGATCCAAGAACAGATATCTGACTGAATGCTGTCATGCAGTGGAAGGGTAATCATGCCTGTTAAATCCACTCTTCAGATATCCTGTTCCCTTTTTCTGCATGAGGATGCTAGAATGAAAGAATCTGCCACAATCTCGGGGGAGTGGGGGGCGGGTGGACACAGAAAATATATATATATAGAAAATCCTTCATTGAAATTACAGATTTTTGATAGTCTGCTCCCTCTCAAAATGAATAGTAAATGAATATTGACTTTTCTTTTCTTACAGTACTTCCTTCTTAATAGAAATTGGAAGTGTTTGAGTGCCTCTGTTTTCTAGTAATTCAGTCATGTACATAATTTTTTTAAGAGGAGGGAAGTAAAAAACTTTTTTTAAGAAGAGGAGGACAGATACAATTTTCTTCACTTAAAAAGTTCTAATATGAATGTTACATTTGAGCCACAGGGATGACAGATGTCAGGAATTCAGTAAATTAATAAGCTCTCTAATCTCTCGAGGAGTAAATCTCCTTAATCCTGAATAGTCTTTTTTGCATCTTTCTGAACAGACTTTTTTGCTAATGTGACTTTTTTCTTTTTCTATAGAGAACTTTATGCTGACATAAGCTTCCCTACCACTTTTTTTTTTTTTTTTTGCTCCTCATAGGCAATCTAATAAAATTTAAGCTTCCAAGCTACTGTTTTGTCAAGTATATTACATGGTTTTACTTTGTAAGACTCAGCTGAAATCCTTCTTTATCTTTGGCTCCTTTGCTCCCTGCCCAGTGGCTGCTGCTGTGGAGATTGGAGTGCTGCCAGCACAGCTTCAAAGCACCAGAGGCAGCACAGGATTCATCCAACATTAAATTCCTATGTAGAGCACTGGAAACCCCCATGGCAGAGCTGCAATAGTCCTTAACTTTTGTATATCTTGTATTAATGGACTTACAGCAAACAACTCATTCATTCCCAGTATGTTCAAGATTTTCTACCCTCTCTAGAAGTTAATGAGATAAAGATGATATAGAGAATCCTGTTCTATATATAAAAGGTACAAAAAGCAATCCTCTTCATGTTGAGTATGCAAGCTAAAGCCTTGAGCCTGCATCAGAAGTCGCCAGTCTTTGTGGGTGATAAATATCTGCAGGATCAGAGTGCAAATCAGTACTCTTAACTGGTTTGTCTTCTGTATTGCACATCTCACAGTTAAAGATCTTGGTCAAGATTTACGGAGTTGCAAAATTCTTGGTTTGGAGTATGAGCCTCTTGTAACTGCGAACGAAGATGAAGTCTTAAACTGGGAATTTGGAGTCTGTGGTGGCCACATGTTCACTTGAATTGCTATACATTTGGGTCCTTTAAGTAGTAAAACTGGTGCAGCCCTTAGTAGAGGCAGCCTTGCTGTGTGTTTTCATCTTCTTTGTTAGTACAGACATTTTAAAAATTGCACGTCAGTGAAATCTAGGAACTGATTTTGTTCAATGCAAACCTAATAACAAGGGTAAAGTATCAGTCTCCCATCTAGTTCAGTGTATATGTGCATGAGCAATCCTGCAAGTACAAGGGATCAAAATTGATCAGATCATGAGTAAATAATCTGGTTTATAATCTCTGCTTTCCTAGGGAAAGGGATAACTAGTCATCACTGCTTTTTGTTGTGGTGTTCAGTCCTGCTTAGTACCCGACATCTGTCTTCCTTTAAACCCTGTTTCCTCTCATAACCCTTTGTGAAAGTCCATTATTTCTCCTTTTACTTCCACACCTCATTCCCGTGTCTTCTTTCTTCAGTCAAGCTACTGATATACAAAGGCTTAAACCATAAGCCTTTAAATTAGAGTTAACTTTTGAGTGAACTTCCCAACCTGTGCCAGAGAAACATGAAATATCACTGTGAGATTCTTTCCCCAATCTATGTCATATCAGCATGAAATAGACAGTGAGACTTTTCCTCCTACAAATCAAAGCGAGGTGCTGTATATCAAAATAGTAACTTCTCAGACATATCTCAGATCCTGGTCAAATCCAGGATGTGCCTGTGTGAAGTGAAACTTACCCACCAGATGTTACTGTGCCTTTCTGTCTGTGTAATTTGTTTGTTAGATTGTATAACAGCAGGACCCTCTCACAGCAAAGATGGAGACCTCACCTACAAGTGGACACACTCCATAGGACTTCCCGATTGCCAGGGAAAGGCTCTCCAAATCTTTCGCTGTGACAGGGGCTCCTCAGCTGATACATGGGATCTGGATGATGATGAGTATTTTGGCAATAGGTGATTAATCTTTCTTAATCACTATGCTTTCTCCTGTGTAGTAATGATTAGGTGCATTACCCTGTTTAACTCTGTGCCTTTCTGCTTCTTCCTTTTTTTCTTTTCTTCCCCTGTTTTAAACTAGAGCAAAATAAGTTTGTTTTTGGTGTTAATTTGGTATCTGTGTCCTTTTTGCTAACCCTGTCAATTGGCAAAGTAGCTACTGAGAAGGAAGTCTTCCCAAACTCTTCACTATGCACTCACTGTATATAATACCTCAATTTCTTCTACTTATGCTGTACTGCTGAGTTATCTTGCTGCCTCCTGCTGACTTACATATGCACGCAAAAAATTTTCCAACTTCATCTGTCCTTGTCTCCAAAAGGGGTAATAGTCTACAAAATACTATTTTTTTTCAGTTGCCTGTGTGCTGATATAATTGGGAAAGTTGAAAGACAATCTGCTACTCTTCTTTGCTGGGGGTGAAACTCACCTCTAGGCATAAACATTTGTTGTCTCTGGAAACTCACGAATCCTTTGGA
This sequence comes from Antrostomus carolinensis, assembly GCF_000700745.2. Classification (NCBI taxonomy): domain Eukaryota; kingdom Metazoa; phylum Chordata; class Aves; order Caprimulgiformes; family Caprimulgidae; genus Antrostomus; species Antrostomus carolinensis. The sequence continues at coordinate 46,125 of NW_010331147.1, read as the reverse complement.
TTTCAAGAACTGTAGGAGTGTGTCTGTCTCATTCAGTTTGTAGTGAGAAACTCCAATCTGTGTGAAAGGAATCAGCTAGGAGTGTTTCTGTTTTAAGTTCTTGTTATCACATGAAGCCCCAGCAGCACTACCTTCTTTCGGGATTTGGAGAAGCTACTCTGGGCAGATCTTTTTTTGGCTTCTTTGCTTGGCCTCATTGAGACTTGAGATGTTTCCCTTCAAAGCTGCTATGGGGCCATTTGCATTGAGGCTTAGTTTTTTGTAAGAGTCTTAATTGCACTGAAACTAAACAAAATGTCCTGTTGATGTGTAATAAAGTCTTGATGTTGGAAATGAGAAGGATACTTCTAAATTATTTGCTTAAATTGTTTTTGTTGTGAATTTGCAGTGGATATGACTTTGGCTATCTAATCAAAATCCTGACAAACTCTAATTTACCTGAAGAAGAGCTGGACTTCTTTGAGATACTGCGATTGTTTTTCCCTGTCATCTATGATGTAAAATATCTCATGAAGAGTTGCAAAAATCTGAAGGTAAGTAATCTGTCAATGGCTCAGAACAAATGTTGGTTCTGGTGAGAGAGTGCTTTCTGCTAAAAAATAGTTATTTTCTGTATTTTTATTTTCTGGTTTTGCTCTGATAATAACCATTAAACAGCCTTGTTGTCTCAGACTTCTTATATTTAATATTAAAGGCTATTGATAGAGGCAGGCAGGAGCACACATTGATTTTTATAGCTGCTTGCCAGTTAAAAATAGCACATTGATACTGTATTTACAGTGCCCAGTTTTTGTTGACAGATGATAAATCCGTGTTTGGAATTGATCCTTCACGTCTTGAGCCATAAGAATTGATGGGTTTCGTATACTCTTATTTCCTCATTGTGCAGTCCACTAAAGGACTGCAGTCGTCTTGGCAAAGGTAATTGCGACGATGATGCTGTGGAAGTGTCTTGGGAAGAGGAATGGAGTGAAGACTGTTTCAGCAGGCCCTATAAGGAAAGATAAACAGCAGCCTATGTTCAGGGACAACATGTGACTTCTAGAAAAAAATGCAGTACTAGAAACTCATCTGTCATGTCAGGCCAGCGGGGTTACTAATTGGCTTACTCTCTCAGGCATAAAATTTGGATACTTTATTGGACTGGAGAATGAATGGAAACTGGAACTAAGTATCCGAAGGGGAAGACGGCAAGTGAAAGAAAGATGCTACACGGATTTTTAACACCTTGACTTGCCAAAGAACTTTTAAGAGTCTGGACTGCTGCTGGAATGAGGTGCATCACTCATCTGAGGCAATTGATGACTTGATGCTTTTATGGAAAGTAACTCGATTCTCTAGGCTTTCTTAAGGAGAACCTGCAGGAAAAAGAGAACACTGGCTGTAATACAACCAAGTCCTGACTAAGGAATGGCTTTGCACTTCGTCGTGCCCAACTAGTGATCTGTGTGGGGTTTATAGTCCTCTGTTTCTTTCTGAGATAAATAGGGTGTGTCACTTTTTAGTAGTAGTCTGCTTGTGTGGGGCAATAAGGTGTGTAAATCCTTCTGTTGATGAAATTAATGTTGAAAATGGAGACCTGCATTATTTAGAGACTAACACTGGAAGACAAGAAAAACCTTCACAAGTCTTATTTCAGCAAACCTTAAGAACAAGGGTGAGGTTTTTTTCAGAGCTGTAGGTCAGCTTTTCTGCAGTAAATCTTGTTCCTGTCACCTACCCTGCAGACTGGTAATGACAGGAGGGGAAGGGATGTGAACTACTCTGCCCCTCCAGATTTACCAGCGATTAAGTGATGGTGGACTTGTACTGTACTGAGAGCAGCTGTCTGAAACAAGTTTCTGAACATTCAGTGTTGTGGCTCTGAAAATGCATTCACTGTCTCCTAATGTCTGTCACTTTCAATATGTATTAAATTGCAGTGAATTGAACTGCTGTGCAGTTGTCCTTTATTGACTTGTCTTTTTCAAATGAAAGTCACTGACTTGCTGTAGGTCTCCCACTCCCTGCACCTACACATCCAAAAGAGAATTTTTGGTGTTGAGAAGAGAAATATGCTGGAGGGTTGGGAAGTTGTTTGCTGCTCTTTACGGAATTGAGTAGTCTGTGAATTTACAGTATGTTACACTTATGTCCATTTGAGTTAGAGAACTTTACTGGCATGCAGATTGGGAGTTAACTTGAGATATCAATGTAGTATAGGTTAAATTCTTGTTTTCTGAAAGTCTTTCTATGTAGACAATTGCAAGCATTTTCATAGTAACAGCAACTCTTAAGTAATGTAGATTTATAGACCGTGTTGGAAACTTGCTTTTAATATGGGGGACTTTACAGAACAATGAACTCTGGTACCAGTGGCGTGAAACTTGGGAGTTGGAACTGGTTTTCCTGTTGACTGTGGTTGTGTGATTATGCAAATTGTTCTGTGGCCTCTTTCTTGAAAGGCTAATACTCTAAAAATTTGGACAGAATTTGTTCTTCTCTTCCAAGAGTGAAATATTCTTATCTGGAGTGAAAAAGTATTTCTTGAAAGAGAGTCTCAGTAGCCTCTTAATTTTCAGAGACAACCAGGTTTTTCATTCTGTAGTTACTGCAGTTACTGACCAAGAAGTTCCACACAGAAGTAGTGTGTGTGATCTATTTACAAATAGATATATACCATTAAAAGCACTGTTTTCAAAGCATTCTTCTGTAGGCTGCTGTTACTGTAATTTTTGAATTACTATGTATACATTCCAGATCTTGCAGCTGCTGTGTAAATATTACTGATTTTTATTCTTCAGTATTTTTTCATCAAAGTTATTTGAAGCTAGAGTAGATAATCTTACAGGGAGCAGAACCTGATGATGAGGCACTGGTGATTTGCAGCTTGAGGAAGTAGAGGGTTTAGGAGCAGAAAATGGTGTGGGCTTAACTGCTGTTAACAGCTCGTTATTGAAGTTAGAAAGCAGAGAACGTGCTTGTCTGAAATGCACTTTTTTCCCCTGCCCACCAACCCTCAGCCTGTTTTTGAGAGTGCAAGTTAGATAATTGAGCAGGTTTGCAACGTTCAAACCTGGTATCCAAGCACGTGAAGAAAACCAGCTAGCTTCAGTGCTTCACAGTACGGTGTATAGACTTACTCTTATCTTAAACTTCTGTAAACTATATTGCTCCTGCTCAAGCTTGAATAAAACTAGCCAAACCAGGACCGGGTTCTCCTGTTGGTTAGTAGTATTCCTTGGGAATGTTATTGCTGAAGCTTCCATCTTTTTAAACAAAACAAAAACCTGGACCCTAACCTGAGTTAGGATTTTTCATAACGTTTGATCTGATTTTCAGGTTAGACTCTGTATTTTTTATTGCTCTGTGAGTTTTAACTTTGACTGTTATGCTTCTGCATCTTGTTGCTTCCCTTCCTGTACCTGAAGCAGGCTGAGTGTGAAGAAGGTGAACTCAGATACTAGGCAATCTTTCGTTAAAAGCATTGCTTCTGTGCAAAATTTTTACCTTGCAAAGCTTGTGGTAGTGCTAAGGATTTTCTTTGTTTTTTTGATCTTTATAGACCTTAAAGAATGTGCATGTGCTTTAGTCTATTTCCAGTAGCTTTATGGCTTAATGATTAAAAAAAAATTGCTGTACAAAATTATGTGCTCATCTGTGTAAAACCAAACCAACTTTTCTGATGAGTTTGCTTCCACACCTAGCGGTTATTACCATTTTGGGGGGCACTAAAAAGAGGATTTTTTTTAGTCACTCTGCAGTTAGGGGGTTAGTTTTTCATGAAAATCAGCTTAAAAACCAAAGCAGCTTTACCTTTAAAAGCAGATAGATTTCACCTTTGGAGTGATGCCTATAGCTTCAGGGTCTGTCCTTTTAAACTTTGTATCAACATTCAAAGCAGACAATTTCTGTTTTAAATTGTTCCCTCTTTGTATGTGATACGTTTTTAAGCAGCAGGTTTCATTACACATGTGATTATAGGAAAAGCTCACTATACCATTGGATTCTAGTATCTTGGAAAACTACTTGCAAGAGGATGGATTTTTTTAAATGTTTTTTTTCCCTGTCCTCTTATGGCAGCTAATGAAACAGACATAAAAGAGGGATAGAATGTCTTGCAGAGATGGAGTGGGCACTTTCTTCCTTTTTTTGACTTTACCACCTGGTTTCTAAATGCCAGCTGTATAACATTTTCCTGGACCCCCTGTAGTGTTCTAGATACTTAAGGATACTCTCAGTTTTTGAAAATGAAGGGAAGTGGAAAAACCCTCAACTTAATTGTTGAAAGGTAAGTGAAAAGAAAAAGGTCTGGTTCAAAGGAAGCCTAGACATTTTAACACAGGAGGCGTAGGGACACCTCATTTGTAAACACTTGAATTCTTCTGTTTGTAGAATGTTTTTACCTTTTAAACTTTCATTCAAATAGCAGGAGTACAGGAACACCTGGCTTTGTTCTTCAGCATTGCCAGTCCTTTCACCATCTTGAAGGAATTGTTTTGTTAAGTAATGACATCTGTTTACTGGAGAAGCTGGAACTTGAAGGACCAGTAGTTTTATTGGTCAGAGATACGGCTTTGTTTAATCAGTACTGACACAGAATTCTAATGCTGCTACTGATAATGAAAGTTTGATTCTCCAGGTGTTTATCTAGTATAATTTCAGCTACTGTGCCAATGTTAAAATATACTTGAGGTTGTATGACTTATGTAACAGATTTTCACAAATATAGCTATTCAGTTTTCTGATATTTTTTTTTTCAGCAGTTAACAAAAACGCTTTCTTTTTCAGGGTGGATTACAAGAAGTGGCTGAACAGTTAGAGCTGGAAAGGATAGGACCACAACATCAGGCCGGATCTGATTCTTTACTCACAGGAATGGCCTTTTTCAAAATGAGAGAAGTAGGTGGATGTATTGGTTTTATCTCCATGATAGTAACGTGCTGTGATAGTCAGATGGAATTGCTGGTTCTCATAAGTCTGCCATATTTTAAGGAGGTCTCTGGCTTCAGGGGTCACTCCTTTCTTGACAAAAATAAGACCACCTGTATTTTCCCCAGAGTAAGTGTGAAGCAGCCCTACTGATTCCCTGCTTAGCTGCTATGAGTATTGCTTCCTGTTTCCAGCCTGTACCTGGCTTTTGGATTTTTTTGGGGGGTTTGTTTTGGGGTTTTTTTCCTTCCCTGTTTTGCAGGGTACCTTTTTTTAGGTGGCTGCTACTGTGAGTTTTGAGCTGCTGGAGGCAGACTCCTTTGTGGGTGATTGTACTCATATCGATTTCTTTGGAGCTTCTGCTCAGTGTAATACCCAGCTGGTGTGCACTGCTGCATGTGACAGGCCCAGGGGGTGAAAGAGTATATGGACTAGTCACTTCTAGCTAAACTTGCAGGCTACAGGTATATTAAATAATAACTTTCAGGCTGCTGTGGAGAATGTCTGTGCATTTGTTACTTACCTTTGAGTAAAGCACAGATTAACTCGGGTTCTAAAAGATTATACATTGGTCAATGAATAAAAGGTTTGCAGCAAGGGAAATCAGGTCTGACAAGCTTCACTTATCCTTGCTGCTTTTCTGCATGCAGTGGGAAGATATTAGGATATTTTATGTTAGCAGAACAAACAGATGTTGAAGGGGCCCCTTCTGGAAAGCAGTAGCACTGGCCAAATGCCAGAGCATCTGAACATGGCATTGTGCCAGCAGTTCAGTGTTACTTACCGTGTCAGAAAGGATGGCGGTAGCAAACCTCATTTTTTAATAAGGTTTAGTATTGTATGCAGAGGTGTCTACCTTCTGTAATCCAGCCTTTTGTGTAAAGGAGAAAATGACCACGAGTGTGACAAATACTGGTGAGACAGCAGGTGAAAAATAAAAGCTGTCATTTAGGCTGGTTTGCTCATCATAACGCTCTGTTCTGCCTCCACTGGAACTGTGGAGGTTGTCAAGCAGGTCATGGGCTACAAATACAATAGAGAGTATTGTGTTTCTGGTACAATCCAAGCCCAGTGCTGCTAACTGCTGTCTGCCCAGGATTGTTAAATCTCTCACTCTTGAGTTTGAAACAAAATGCAAAGCAAATAAAGGGGGAAAGGAAGTATATGATAATCATGCCCAAGATACTGACTTTTAAGTTAGTTTTCTAGAGGAAGAGGTTCAAATCCATGGTCATTTATCTAATGAGATTGTTTGTTACATGGCAAAATAGCTTCATGTTTACTAAAAGCTGTTATTGGGAGAAGTTGAAATCTTTGAGGTTTTTTAGTGCAAAGCATTTGCTTAATTAAGCCAGCAAAGATGGAATTTTTTTTTTTCCACTATTTTTAGAGTTTCTTTGCAAATACAGCATTTCTAAATAAGAACACAGTAGCCAGCAGACAAAAATATATTTAATGTGCATTTTTAAAGACTTTTCAGTAGAGTTCATTGTTTAACAATGTATTTCTGAGTTAAAAACCTTCATTTTACAATACTTTTAGAGGTACAAAATTAATAAATGTGGTACTGCTGTGTTACTAACTGTTGTAAAGGAGTTGCAAATTGCTGTAATTTTGAGTCCCAGCCAAAAAAGTTACTGATCATCTTCCTCTCATCAGAAATACTTAAATTCTGATAACACAGCAGGTGAGCTGTTGTTTTGGGGTTTTTCTACCTGTTTATTTCTTTAAGAACTGCTGTGACTTTAAAACTTTTACTTGAGGTCTTCAGTTCCTGCATTACAGAACTTCCCAGCCAGACTGTGCTTCTAAGAGCAAAGCTTAAACAGAGAACTTCTCAACCTGTGTGGTAGATGCAGTCCTCTGCATTTAGATTGTGTATTTATTGTGTCCACCCTGCTTCTGCCTGCTTCTGCCTACCGTAGATTTCTGATGTTGATGATGACTCAACCCCTGGGATGTCCAGGGTTGCTGTGAAGTTTTATAGGGTGAAGAATTTTTGTGTATGTGTCGTCTTTTTTTCCTTTTTTTTTTAGGTTAATTTGTTTTTTTGCTTGGAAAGCTAAGTCTGAAATGGAGAATATCAGAATATCATGGGGTTTAATATCATATGTCTTCCACTGAAAGGTTCTGTTTTTAATTAAGGCTTATAAGGTATAAATGCAGTCTTAGTACAAAATTTATTTTAATTTTGCTGTTCCTTTTTAAATGAAGTCCCTTTCGTGACGAGCTAGCTGGAAATGTATCTTTCTGCATTTCTCTAAACTCTGTAATGGGTTTTGTGTTCAAACATTTTCCCCACCCCCAAGCCTTTAACAATATAAATCAGGAGGTACCTCCGTTTCAAGACAGAGTATGATGAAAACTCCCACACTGAGGAGTAGGTAGAGTGTGGGCACCAGTGATGGGTGCTGAGCATATGCCTGTTGTGAGAAACTTCGCAGAAGTCAGTTGGAGAAATACCTTTGTTGCACTTGCAGAAAAGTGAGTGATAACTAATACAAAATTATCAAAACATTGCATTTGGCCATTTCATCGGGAAGGGTGCACAGGAAGACTGATTGTATTTCTTGACAGTTTTACTTTAAAGAATCACGTCATATAGCACATTTTGGTCATGTGTTGAGATTAAGTGTGGTTTTATGTTAATTATATCATCTTTTGCACCTTAAGATTTGATATCTCTTATGAAAAAGAGAGTAACATTTTAAAGTCTTTATACCGTTCTGTTTAAACTGAGCCTTTGGCAATAATTTGTGTCTCTCTTAACCCTTTAGATGTTCTTTGAAGATCACATTGACGATGCTAAATATTGTGGCCATTTATACGGCCTTGGTTCGGGGTCATCTTATGTACAGAATGGCACAGGAAATGCATATGAAGAAGAAGCCAACAAGCAGTCATGACACGAAATGAAAGGCCATCTTTTTGATCTCCACATGCTTGTATATAGGTTTTATCTCTGGTTGAACCCCTTGGACAATAAGGCTTTTCCCTCCTTTCTCAGCACACTTTATTTTCTGCCTTTCTACGTACTAAACTTGACTGTTCCTATCACTGATTTTGATCTTGATATTGATATGTAAAATTTTCTGGGTTACATTTTGGCCTCATAATTAGCCCATTTGTAAAGAAGCATGTATAGGATCAATGTGGCAGAGTGAAGGGGAAAGCTAAATCATAATGAGTAGTCTGGTAAACTTACCTATATTGATCTTATAGGTTTTTTTGTCTCTTTCCCCTCGCCTCTCCAAATTGACTGGCACTGATTGTAACTAACTTCCCCATTCATGTCTGTTCCTTCCGTATGCAGGCGTTTTAGCTATTCAAGATTGTGGACCATCAAATTTGCACTTTAGAGAGCGAGTCTGACTCAGATCCTCTGTTTTATTTGAAGTTTTGTTTTGTTTTTTCTTTTGCCCTCAGCTAGAAAACAATCATCTGCTGAGTTCAGCAGCTTTACGCTGTATTCCCTTGGTATCTCAACCCATAGAACATGACTTATTTGCTGCATAACCTCTGTTCAAGCAAAACAAACTACTGAAATCATAGTAACTGCTGTTATTTTACTAGTGTTCAGTCATCTTCAAAGACATCCTGCACATGTCAACTGCTGGTTGGCCTGCTGCTTTAAAACCGCTCTGTGATGGGGAAAAGAAGCTTGAAAAACAGCTTTACACCCTTCAGGAAAAGAACAGCTATGACTTTAGCATTTTTGCCATTATGCTGAGAGTTGAAGGATGCTGGGATAGTAGGAGTTTTGTAATGGCACGCTTGATTAACTTCCTAGCTTTTATTCTAGTGATGTACACCTCAGATATTTTTTATGAAGTCATATTTATTACATACTTGATTTGATGATTTTTGAAAGTCAGTTTAGTTGAAGATAAAACCCAAAGATCTGAAAAAATACTATTTAATTGAATTACTGAATTAGAAGGACAATTAAATCGTGCTTTTTTGTAGTTGCTACAAAGACAGATGTTAACAGATATTTGTTGTAAAACAACAAAATATAAATAACTTATAGCTAATAAAGTTACCTGAGGAGTGTAATGCTAGTTTATTTTTGAGTGTATCTTAGCAATATATTTTAGATATATTGTTTTAAAGGACCCTGAAGTACGTTCTTTACTCTGCATAGCATGTGTACAGAGCAGTTGTGCAGGAAGGATTTTTGGTATTGAATAGCTAAATACTAGCCTGAGATGATGGAATGTGCGACACTGTGTGCCTGTGTGTGCGCCTGGATGTGTGTGCGTGTTCCACACGGAAATCAATAGCAGAAAAATCTCCAAATGTTCGCCAAATTATTCTGTTTTACCTTGTATTTAAAAAAAAAAAAAAAAAAAGAAACACCTTTTTTCATTGAGTTACTGATGATGTAACTGGGTGGTCCTTTTTAAACAACAAATGATTTGCATAACAGAGGGTATTTGTTTTTAAAGCTTTTGTAAATAAAGGCCTAAGAAATGTTTTCTTACATAACAGACTGGTGGTTTTGTTGCAAAATTTTTTCTGGAATGTATTTAGTCAGTTCAATTCTGTATCCTGTTTTGTTCAGGCATGATAATTCTCTTCCATGTGCTCATAAAATTGTCTAATTCACTGCTCACTGACTGATTCCACTTCAGAGCAGAATTCTGTTCATGTGTTTCCAATCACTTAATTCCTACTGACCTGGGTTGCAAGAGTGGTGATTACAATTCAAAACTGAGGCCTCCACATCCCATTAGTAATTTATTTTAATACCATTATGCATTAGATGATGGTGACTTGTTTTAACTTAGGTTGTCTCTGGCTTTAATAAGATAGGGACTATCTAATGAGAAAACAGCATGGATTCTTATTGTGGCATCAGTCTCTCTGTCTTTTTGCACTGGAACTGCAGGCTTACATGGAAAATTTGCATACACGTGGACTGAAGAACCCCTGAAGTTCGATGCATTTGCTTTAAAGTGTGGTTGCTTTGCCTAAAGCATACTGTTACAGCTATTTGTGGTTCACTTTTAAAGAGAATGACTCTTCAAAGAATTTTGGGTTTTTGTTTTGAAGTAACTTTTTAGTTGTGGATCAAAGCAAGTTTTAAGGGGCTTCAAAATGTGTGCCTACAGTAAAAGTTTTAATTCAGATTGGGATGCGCTTTTGAAGCAGCTGCTGAGCTTGTCACATGCTGCGTGCCTTGCTTTGCTTCCCATCGTGAACCTGTCAGAGCTTGGACTCCTTTTACAAGAACCTAAACCCAAAGGTGCACGATGGGTGTGCATCTCATGTCCCAGCTGCTAATGAGCATATGGTCTGCCAGACCAGGCTGAGTTTGTGTAAGCCCTAGCCTAAAATTCTTATGGAGTGTTGACTTTTTAGAAATTCTACTCTTTAGTTTTCTCCCTGGAAGAAAAGCTTTTCTCAAAAGCCACTGATCGGCATGAAACTGAGATTATGCTTTATTCTGTGTGGGAACTCTTGGTCTGATCTGTGTGATCTGTCTGTTGAGAGTTGATTACAGCTGGGGAGACATCTGTGCATCATTCAGTGTTTGTGGCAAAATTAGATTTAATTTCCATTAAGGAGTGATTTAAATGGTGAATTGTCGAGATCATGAAAAAGGTAATTTCTTCTTATGTGTAGAACTGTTACTTGTAAACTGCAGAGCCTGGCATCTGAATCTGTTTCCAAAGTGGACAGCTTTGATTGCTTTTGCAAAAATAAATGTACAGGCCCAGTTCCAGCTGTCTAGACATGCACCTTTTTGTTCAGAGACAAGAATTCTCTTTCCAGGCCTCTGCTCTTCCCAATCAATTTAAAATCTATTGTTGTTTGAGTAGATTTTCAGAAGAAATGCAGTATCAAAACTGATTTGATTTGAACTTTTAAATTATTGTTATTATTATTCACTTGTATTTTTGTCTCCTGGAGTCAGATGAATGTTTCAGGAACATTATGTTCTGTCACTTTAAAAAATTTATTTACTTATTTTTAAGCACTTAATCCCTTTGCTCATTGAAACTAGGCAAGAAGGATCTTTGAGACGGAAGAAAGTGTTTGGAACATATTCAGAGTATTTGGGTGGTTTTTTTCTTAAGAATTTGGAGATGATCTATAAGCTCTGACATCCACGAATTTTCTCTAGTGAAGAACGGTTCATTCCCTCACACAGGAAATAAGACGAAAGTAGCAGGAAGCCTGCACTGATGAGCAAGTAGCTTCTGACCAAACTCAAACATAGGAAGGAAGTGTACGAAAGGTGGGAGCCGGGGCGGGTAACACTGTCTAAGTGTGTAGATGTTGGGTTAAGAAAGCCAAAGTCTATCTGGAGTTAGATCTGGTGAGGAACATGAGCAGCAATAAAAGCTTCTACAGAGACATCAGGAGCAAAGATTAGAGAAAATGTGAGACCACTGCTGAATGGGGGCAGGAGACCTAGTGACAAAGGACATGGAAAAGGCTCAGGTACTGCATACCTTCTTTGCTTTGGTTTTGATTTGTTTAAGACCTGCCTTCAAGAATCCCAGGTCCCTGAGATGCCTAGGAAAGTCTGGAAAGAGGAAGAGTTATCCTTGATGGAGGAGGACCAGGTTAGGAACAATTAAACAAAGAAGTTTGGGGGACCCAGTAGGCTGCACCCACAAGTGCTGAGGGAGCTGACTGATGTCATTGAGGCCATTCTTGTTATCTTTGAACAGTCATGGTGATAAGAGTAGTTTCCTGAGGAGCAAAAGAGAACAGATGTCACTTCTGCCTTCAGGAAGGGCAAGGAGGACACAAGGAATTACAGGCTGGTCAACCTCACCTTGATCCCTGGGAAGGTGGTGGAGCAGATTATCCTAGAAACCATTTCCAAACATGGAATGGATAATAAGGTGATTGGCAGTAGTCAGTCTGGGTTTATGAAGGGGAAATAACTTCTGACCATCTTGCTGTATTTTGCTCTCCTTTGAGCAGGTACATTGGACCAGATGATCATGACAGCTCCCTTCCACTGCTAACTCTTCTGTGATATCAGAGCGCACTTACGTAGACTGCGCTTGATCCTGGTGTCTGAAATAGATGAGGCGTGAGTGTTGTGTTGTGCACCCACAGGGTGTTGCTGTTACTGGTCACCCGGAGGACAGTCCAGGCAGTGAAGATGGAGTGGTTACATCATGTTGTATAGCACAGACTGGCAGACATAACTCGTGCAGGCAGCCTGCTTTGTGTAAGGTCCCCACTTTGCCTCCTCATGTGGGCTTTTGCTCTTGTGATGTTGTGTTTTGCTGAAAGAACAGAAATGTGGTTGGTTCCACTTTCAGGGAGCGGGGCACGTTAAGCTCTTGAAGCAAAAGGAGACTGTGTGCCCTGGGGAATCGGTTATTGTTCATCTGGTTTTCTTTAGTTTAAAATTGCCATATCAAATATAATTCCACTAGTAGCGCTTGAGATGTGGGAGCCTGAACACTTGCAGAGAGCAAACAGTGGTCTGAGTAGTGTCTTAAGAGGGTGACGAATCACAGTGGGAGAAGCTGGTTGATAAGTATGTTTAGCTGTACATAAATCCACTTGAGAATTATTTCTGCTGTTTCTGTTAATGGCACAGCACTGATGGCATTTCATTTTCGTGGCAGGGGAGTAACGTTAACCACTGCCATAAGTTACAGAGTGTACTTCGGGACCCAAGCTGCAGAATCAAACCTGTCTTTTGAGGCATTCTGCCACATGGCAGATAGTGTAATTTTGTAGTATTTTCATTTAATAGTTCAACATAAACTTTACTACCTTCTCAGTATTTATTAGTGCTTAAGAAATCTTGCATTTAATTGTGTTGGCTGAATGTTCTTGTGTGCTGGTACTTGTTCAGTTCTATAAAACTCTTGTGTGTAATCTTTCTTTTGCAGTTGCTTAGAAAAATAGATGAAGAGCTAACTAAATCACCTGGCAGAGTGAGCGTGTTAGTCCAGTACTCTCTGACCGGGTTCTTCTAGATGTTCTGTGTGAGGAGGGCTTAATATTTGGTGCCGAAACTTACTTACTTGAAGATATTTGTTGTTACGTGGAATTTTGATTTAGGAAAGTGGTACAGCAATATACTGAAATCCCAACACAAACACAACATAGCAATTGTATATATTGTTGACTCACAATACGAACATCACTCCTTTTACCGATCTGTAGCCTGCTCACCGTCGTGGCTCTGGGTGATCCCGGTTGCCAGGAAGGAAGACGAGTTGAAGCTGGCTCAACCCATTCCTCTCCTCAAAGCTTATTTTGCTGAGCCTTCAGTTTTCACACTCTGTGGTGGCCTGAGCCACACTGATGTGGCTGGCTCAGGAAGATACGTTCTATTGATTATTTTAGAGAAGGCCATTTTCGTAACCAGTTGATCCACTCAACTGATATAGCCGTTTGTTTACAGCAAAGGCCATCTGTTGTCCCCTTGGCGTTGAGATTAGTTCAGCTTCTTTGACAGCTGTGGTCATTTCTTACATTCTTTTCTGAGCTTCATGAGCACACCATCCTTGCTTATCTTCTCTGAGCCTTCTTCCACTGATGAACCATTCAAGGGCTTCATTGACCAGTCAGAGAAAGAAAGTGTGGCTTTATAAGGCCAAATGTTGCTGGCTTTATTTATTTTAAATGTGCTATATATTAATGAATATGCCATTCAAAGAAAGGAAAAATCCACAAACTTAAGCCCCTGCATCTTCACTTAGGCTTCCAAATGGTTTATCTCTTTTTGTTTTACTGGCACGTTTTTTGGTTGGTGGTTTGAGTTCCCCCCCCCCATTTTCTCAAGCGTCATTTTTACTTGAGGACATGTGTTTGTGTCCTCTCTTTTTAAACTCCCAATTGGTTTCTCAACCTTGAATTAACTCACTTAAACTAGTTGAGTGCACTGAAAGGAAGAAATTACTTCTGTAGTGAATCAGTTTTTAGAACTTTGCTGGAAGTTTAATGTTCACATGATGTTAGTGGATTTAGGATGGTTTGGGTTTACTGCAGTTTATTAATTTGTAAAATAATTTTTCGAAGAAGTGACTTTTAAAATAAATTAGACTTCTTGAGATTTTTATTTAACACCACGAACTCAGTGATGGCAAAGAAAGCCTAAAGCCCCCATTAGAATTGTTGGTGTTTGTCTGACTACCACAAATTGTTCATAGAGTTTGAACAAAATCTCACGAATGATAAAACCCATTTTATACATAGAGTGAAACACACAGGTTCTCTCAGTGTACTTTCCCATTCATACCGTTAAGTTCTTGTTCTGGTGTATCTGAACTCTAGTGTACCTTGGTTAGTTTATAGGAGATTGTTTTGGTGGTTTCTTCCCCCTTACCTAACCAGGTGTGGTAGAGAAGTGAGGAGGAGCATTATTTTAGCAGTCTTGAGTTGGGAGTGAAATGTGCTCATTGATACCAGATATGAAGATCTCATTTCTGCAGAAGCTTGTCTGCTGGTACAGTTATTACTTTTTTTCCTGCCTCTGCTGAAAGTGGGAGAATCCTCTTGCTCTGCATGTGCTCTTCCATGCAGTCATGAGATACTCGCATCAATTAACTGTGTTGGATAATGCGAAGGAAAGGGGGGGGAAGGACTTCCCTCTGCGTGCATCAGGTAGAAATTGGCAACAGCTGAACTCTTTGAGCTGCATTACAGAGAATGTGCTTTATCTTTTATAGGGTAGCAAATCAAAGCCATGGTTGCAGTTGGCAGTATCTTGTATTCACCTTTCATCACATAATAGCTGAGCTTTTCAAGCTCCCAGGTTTTCTTGTCCCTCTGCACGCTGTGGTGTGTATCTATAGTATCTACACTGGTGGTTTATATGAAGGTTAATTGCTAGTGTGTTTGTATCATCGCTAAGCTACTGATCTTCTGTTGTACTTGTATCTGTTTGAACTACTGTCCAGTTTAATCTCTGACATGATAGAGAGAATAATGAAAGAGGATGCTGCTGAATATGTTGTATGTTTTGTCTTTATAACCAGGGCTCCTTCTTAGGTGAATTGAGAATTACTCTGTTTTCAGAAGGAAAAAAAAAAAAAGGAAAATGACTTCATGAAATGATGCCTGTCAGGAAGTGTTGGGTCTGTTCCAGTTACGCCAGTCAGTTAAAATGTGAGCACGCAGGAGGAGGGAAAGGGGGCATGGCTTACGGCATGCTCTTCGGACTGCCGCAGTCTAACTGTTGGGCCCATCTGCTTGAGAAGCTGACAGTGATCTAGGCTGAAGCTTGTTAATCCCTGCCCCAGATACTGGAAACTACATCGCCAGATTTCAGGAGGACTGAGTTACTGTATTTCAGTGATGGATGCCACCAGGAAAACTTGGAGAAATGAAGGAATTCTCAACCTAGAATACACTGTGGGAAGGAGAGGGATAAAGAGGATGTAGACCTTGATAGTACATTTCAAATGCAAGACTTCAATCTCTGCTTCTATGGAAAGGGAGGAAAGCGGGGGAGAGAGAGAAGAATGACGATCAAAAATTTAAAAAGGGAGAAATTTTAAAACTGCAAGGGGGGAATAGGCAAGGCTGTCCCTGGGTTACGTCAGATGCCGCTTGCGCAGAACTCCACTGCAGAAGGCTGCTGCTTTTCCTGTCCTCCTACCAGGTTGCTGATGAAAAAGTGAAGTGGCAACAAAGCCCCTCACCCATACTGCTAGCAGCATGTTCTTTTTTTAATCTTCTTTTGGATGAGAATGTTTGTATATGGTTCAGTACAAATATTTATGGAAGGGTTTTGAACAGAAAAATGGGGAAAACCCAGATCATACACTGCAGGTTATGTCTGAACGGGAAGAGGTGAAAGCTGCTTTCATCTTAATGTAACTGTTCCTGCATTTTGAGAGGCCCCTGAGTAAACAGTCTCACTTCTGTCTGCACCAGAGGTGGATCCAGCACTTTTCTAGGGGGGAGACTGAGCAAAGCACAGTGAATGGAAATTCAGGTAGAGGGGAAGAATTGAGCATGGGAGGGATTGGAGAACCCTTGGGAGGTAAAGCTGCTGGGGCTGACAGCTCCAGTATTTCCCATCTTTATGGCTCCTTAGTTCTTTAAGTCATGGAGGGGTTAAGAGCCTTCTCTTTTTTAGGACAAAGTTCCACCTTTTTGACCTTCAACAGTATCCAAAAGAGTGCACCCATGTTGGCTCTGCCACTATGAAGACATGGAGTATTTCACCCCTGAAAGACTGAAAACGATTTGGTGCCTTCTGACTGTGTTTCACAGTGTAGGTGCTTTGTGAGGTGCTATGGGTATAGGAATTAGATGGGGGAGGGAAAGCTTACCTGAAAAAGCCAAGATCCCCGGTGAGGAGGGACACTTACAGCAACTACTTTGTTGGTGAAGCCACAGCAGTGGTAATGGCTGTTCTGCTGTTCAGGTACAGTGTCAGTAAAACCAAAGGCAGTGTGTCAATGACTACTCTCAGCATGAATTGCTGAACATGAAGCATTTATTTATATGAGCAATACATTAACAAGTGGCAAAGTTATACACTAAATTTTTGTAGAAACATGTTTGCCCCCCTGCATCCACCACACTAGTCAACTGAATCAGGGTAAGAACTCTCAGTCCAGTATGGGATTAACAGCACTGTGCACTATAACAAACTTGCTCCCTGCAACCAACCATTTTGAAGTCTTGCCTGAAGCTGCAGATGGTAAATACACAAACAGTTACAAAGAATGACCAGTGTTCCATTACCTGCCCACAGCTGGAGGTTACTAAAGAGCTTTCAATCTGCAACTTATACTGGACAGTGTTTATTCTCTCAAGTTAAAGAATTAAAGTGCATAGCAGCAGCTGTGTGGGAGAAGCTCACGGACATCTATGTGTTCATTTTTTGTAATAAAAATAGTTCTCTGTGAAGACTTTGAGCATTCCATCACCAGTACATCAACTGATACAGAATATGTGTGGACCAATTCTGGTGCAGACACATATTTGATTTGTTTTAACCTACAAATTAAGGAAGCTTGTTACATACACCTGGGGGGCTGATTCATACAACTGTTTACATGTATACAAAATAAATCGAACTCTGTTGTTAGTAGGGACTCAGGCCCATCTGAGGAGTCATCCAACTTCCACTGAAGCTTGAAATGCAGCCATGCTGCTAGACAAATATCAGGGCTGTTATTCTTTTAGCAAAAGAGTATATTAGTAACTGTACAGTAGGTAAAAAGCAGTCTTAAAAAAAAAAAAACCCAGAAATTACACAAAAGGCTGTAGTAAAGTGCCTAGCAAGAATACAAAGAACAGGAGAATGAGTGTAAGCGGACAAACAACGTTGCGTCCTTGCTCCCCTGACCTCTTCACAAATTCTCCTGCGTGCATTGTTACAGCATTAATGCTCAGTGACAATATGTCAAAAGACCATTTTCACTTTGCTATATAAAGTATTAGAGAGCTTAAAGCCAAGAATATAGCCATATCAAATTATATTCTGGAGCATAATTAGCTCACTTTTGTCCATATTCTAGACAGCAAGAACTGCCAGGAACCCTCAGAAGCCTGCTGACAGTGCTCTTCACAGAGGGACAGCTCACACCCCTCCTGAGAGCAGGTGTAGCTAGAGCCCTCTGGCTCGGATCTGCTGAGCATTTCCCTCTGAGCTACCCTCATTTTTCTTTCCCCTTCTCTTCCCTTCAGCAGCACACTTCCCATGCCTCCATCAGTTTTCCATGAGAGGGACAGCCTCTGGCTACATCACAGCTGCAGATTGTTTTGGGCTATTTTGTGCTTTCTAAGTGTGGCTTCTGAGATACAGAGAAGCCCCGCATTTCTCAATCCCCGATCCCTTCTCTACACTGATCCCCAGCCTTGCCGAGCCCTCTCAGAGCCCTGGACACAGTCAGGGAGGCTGACATCTGCATTAGGGAGATCCATTTCCAGTATGAGTTTTGCTGGGGAAGAAAGCTGTTCTTTGTCTTTATGTAAAATTATGGAGCAAGGTACACTGAAGCTGAATTTCAACTTTTTACTCAGTATTTTCAAATGCATGCTCCATGACAAACTACCCTGTGACTAAACTGCGTAAAAAACAAGACTATAGAGAACTGAAGTGTTAAAAAATATATCTTCCCCCTCCCCCTTATCCCTTGACAAGTTTTAGCCTTTAAACAAACACTAATAATGAGGTAAGCTGACAGCAACACTGAATAAATAGCTGTGAAAAACTTTTGGTTGCTAGATGTCTGCAGGCATCGTGTAAACTGTATGCTACCTTCATGCTAGTTTAAAAAAGGTGTTCGACATCAAGGGATCCATATTCTGGCACTTCTGGCAAGAAACTGATGGTTTCAGGCTGGTAAAATTTTAAGATTTAAAAAAAAAAAGTAAAATAATAAATAATTCTAGGGAAAAAATAAAAAAGGCAAATACTGTGCTCCAATAGCTATCACTTAAGTTGTGAACCCAGGAAAGATGAATTTTAAAGTTACCTGCCTGTAGAAGAGTTAATGATAAGATTTTTGCTTTTAGAAATCTGTCACTTCGTCCGGCTTATTTTTATCTATCCATCTAGAAAGCATAACCAAGTTCCTCCCAAGTTTGTTTTCAGAATAACAATTTGCATTTAAATGTAAACACTGATACCATAAATGTAGTGTATACAAAAGGCACAAGACAATTAGATTTCTGTTGCTGGAACTTCCTTGACTTTGAAATTTGGTAATACATCTTTTATTATCTGGCCAGTAAACTCTTATCCTAAGAAAGCTGCTAGCTCCTAACTTAGTTGAAGGTTCCTACATGCAGCAGCTTGGCTTTTTGGTACTGCAATCAAACGTCCATTGTCCTGTAAATGCAAATATCACAGGTTATAATAATAAGTCTCCTTGATTTTACATGACATTCTTTCAGTTATGCAGTAAGAAAAGGCAGTGTCTTAAAGAACAAACAGAAACAGAAACCTGAGATGATTATTGATTAAGAAGAAACCAGGATTTTGAAAAACGGTGGCTCTCAGGAACACAGGTTGGTGAAAAGCCTTTTAGATCAGTGAAGTGCTAATATTTGTTTGCCGAAGGAGATCATGGCTCCAAATAAAAGCTCCATTGCATAGCACTGTCCTGTGCTGCTCCCATCAAAATCTCCAGTTGGCCAGCTTCATTTTTGTATTATCCATCTGAACACGGGCTTTTTATCGCTCCACTTACCAGTGACCCACTGTAGCGTTCAATTAACAAAGGAGCTTTTCCCCCTCTCCACATCTTTTCAAACTATTGGTAGTACACATCTGAGGGAAAATGGAGCTTTTGCAATAATGTTTTCCAAAAATGTTCCAAAAATAGTCAGCCAGTTCACTTGAGTGTCCTTATCTTCAAAAATTGCTTATAAATTGCTCAAAAGAAAATACAGTCCACTAAGCCACTAAATTATTCATAATCAACACTGGCTGTTCTCCCAATTTGTAAAGCCAGTAGTGCAAAAACTTGACTTTAAAGTTAACTACTTAAGCAATTTGAATTAATGGGCAAATTTTCAAACCAAGGCAAGAAAGAATATGGACTGATATGGAAGGAGGTCACATTTTTCCCGTGCTGAATATTGAAGTAAAACCAGCCATGGAATTTTTACAATAGTAAACTCAGAGTCCCCCTTTCTTTTTCTTCCATTTCCTAATACTATGAATCATCCTTTGCCATTCAAAACCAGGGATTTTAAGTTGAAACATTCTTTATATGGTTCAGAAGTAGTATGTTTAGTTTCACGTTTCAAGCAGTGACATGGAGACAGCTAATAATCTGTCAGTTTGTTTTCTGAGCACATCCACACAGCAGCAGATAGGAGCAGCTGGCCAACGGGGCTTGAAAATTTGGAAGAATGCATCTTCCTTCCAATGACAGCTTTTTCTTGAACTGGACAGAACACAAATCACAAAATATATTATTAGAATTGAAGAATACTTAAAAATTAAGTTTTTACAACAGGTTTCATCAGCTCAAAAGGGAAAGTGAAGAGCTGAATGAAAATCCCACACTGAAGAAGAACACAGTAAGATGGTACACAGTTATTAGTCCACTTCAGGATGACAGTGAAAAACTGACTACAGAGCAAGCAGGCCAGCAGTTGATAAAATGAAGTGAGCTAATTTAACCGTACTTCCAGGTACCTTTATCATTAAAAACCAATTCTCTATTACATTAGTGAAAACCACATCTGGCTTTCTCAGTTATTAGTCCTCTGATTAACTATAAGGGATTAGAGGATACAGGATACTGAACACAACCTTAGTTGGGACAGAAATTCAAATTGCTAACACACTGGCAAGGGCTGTGGGCTTTATTTTTCATGTCAAAGATGAAATTGGTTTTGTTGTCATGACTTCAGCATCTTTATTAAAGTATACTATTCACTCCCTGGGAACAAATATAATTCAAATAATACTAACAATAAAAGAATAAAATTAAATGAAAAGTAGTTAAAAAAATATGTTTTTATATAAGGGCTCTTATTCCAGCAACTGTATGTCAGCTATATACAGAGACATACACACACACAGACACACAGAGTAATCTAGCTTCTTTGTTACATCTCCAGAAAATCTTTTAAGTGCCACATAGAAATATCTCAGACAGACCTAAACTGGCACTTACACTCATGCCAGAGAAATCATCAGTCCGTAGCTACTGCTCTTTTGAGATACGCACGCATCAGTCTGAGGTAAAACTCACTTCCAGGAGCCCCTCTATGTGGCTTTACACTTATTCTTTGGAACATAACCTCCTCTGAAGGTGGTGTCTCTTTAAAGAGCTGCACTTTAAAATGTATGTTCACAAAAAGAAGAAACAAAAAAACCCACAAACAAACAAACAAACAACCCCTCCCAAAACCCAGGGGGTGGTATAATCAGCCTGCAAACACAAATCTAATCGTTACTTTCCCTGACTGGACTAAAACTTAAAAAAACAACCAAAAATGAGCATGAGATGTTTATCAAGATGAACAGTGTGAAAAAAACCAAACAAAACAAACCACCTTCACCATCTTGAGAACAATCACAGACCATGTTTGATGTTCAGAATAATCTGAATGACAAAGTTCCAATAAAATGTACACACTGTTCAAGCAGAGATTAAAGTTTAAAAGTTCTTAAGTAAATAAAGTGTTAGGACTTTTGAAGGTAGAACTCCAGCTGGACAAAACTAATTGCAATTAATGATATTTCTGTAAGATAATTAAAAAATCTGTTTCTTTAAAGCCTGTATCCAGTGCTTTACTCTTGAGTAGTGATAATATGTAAAATATTAAACTAACTGAAGCTGAACAATGAATTCTTTTCCAGAAGCTGTTGTTTTGTTGGAACAACCAGCAGAAGCGTGTCATTTTACATTTTGAACGAAGGGTTAGAAATGAAATTTTTAGGTTCTATTAAAAAAAAAAAAAAAGAGAAAAGACCTACACAGAGCAGTCAAAATTGCAGACACCAGCTGAGTTTCATTTTTTTGTCTCTAACTGTTCATTTGACACCCACATTTTCCACACTTTAACACTTCACACCATCATCAAGTTTTAGCTGTACCTATATCTGGAACCATCTGTGTCTTCATTCAGCACTTAACACAAAAACAGAATGTAAGGGTTGATAATTTTCTAGTTTCTCCGATTAATCCAACTGAACTTCTGGGATGCTTTTGGTACAAGCTACAGGCCACTTGTATCTGCACACCTACCATTTTTACAATCTGCCTTGACCATGCAATACCATGCCTGATGGGTCTAGCAACAATCACTGCAGTTCCCTGATGGCTTTCCATGCCTCCCACTTCCTTCAGGAGTAACCAAGAGCAACCTGACAGCATGTCCAGGAGAAAAGTCACACACAAATGAAGGACATGAACTTCACACACTTCAGGATGCCTGAAGGGGTGCTTTCAATAGCAGAGATGGAAATTACCATGCTGAAATGTCTCCTCTGATGTTGTTGGAAAATCGTAAATTATTTGGTAGGCTGAAATTTTTAGTGTTGCCATCAACTTTTTTATCCAGCTTTAAGTATGAAATAAGTTATTTCTGTAAGCTTTGGTAGAGCTAGAAATCTTCAAATACTAAAGTGAATATGATGATTAATCGTGTTCATTCTTCCCAGAGTGATTATTAAGATCTCCTCCTCCTATGTACATAACAGAATTTACTAGCTGCTTCTCAAACCTGCCTTCTGAAAAGTCTATGTTGCAAGATATCAATGCAAGGAAAAAAAAAATCTCAGCTGTTTTTGACAATAGGTAAGTAAATGCTCAGGAAGTCGTATGGACACCTTTTATCTGCAGTAGGCAGCACTTTTTTATTATTAAATAGGATGCAGCTCAGTACCTGACATAGAAGAACAAGCTGCTAATAGGTTACATATCAGAATAAATCTTTTTTCCTTCATCATCTTGATAGACCTTTACATGCTTTAGCAGACCAAGCTAGCATCTTTGTGTTCAGTGTTTAAATATAACTTCATTTTCAAACTTAGCTTTACAAATTTTTGCTGGACAGCTTAACTAGTCATAATTGGTGTAGTGGAAGGGGGTCCTGCTGATGT
>NW_010331147.1:15197-23676 GCF_000700745.2 Antrostomus carolinensis | reverse complement strand
TTGGAACTAGATGATCTTTAAGGTCCCTTCCAACCCAAACCATTCTATGATTCTATGATAATTTCATTATCTTTCTAAAGAAAGGGAATAATAATAATATTTTGGAATATTACCTAAAAGCAATGGGTATAGAGGTTCAACTATTTTGCAAACAGGACACACCAAGAAATAGGAGGTTTAGTTTGAAACTGTGAATTCATGTGCTACTACCTCATGGTTAAAAAAAAATAAAAAATTGAAGAAAACAGATAGGAGTTGCTTTAGTAATTTTCTTTTTGCATTCTCTAAGTGGTAAGGAATCATGGAATAAAATATTAAGTACATATTAACATACCTTTCCTTATATATTCAGCTGTTTCTTTTAAGGAAATTATGTTTCATTTTCCATGGTTAATGCAGGATTGCTCATACCTTTAAAGACAAAAAAATTACATTTCCATAGCAAAAGATCTCATGTCTATTTCAGCAAATAATAGAGCCTTTAATTATCAATCCTTCTTAATGTTGTTCCACTACTACCAAGTCTATTCCTGTCCTGTGTCTATTACATGGCACTAGCTGCAACAAGGTGTCATCATATTCGGGTACAAGCAATTTGTCCCTAGGAGTTATCAGTCTCAGGTAAAAAGATAATTAGCACCTACTGATGTTATTGTTCTCAATATCTCTTGGTCAGGTTTAACTGGGAAGGGCACAGTAGCTTGGTACACGGTACCTCCTACAAACATGCATTTCAAATAAGCTTCATGAATACAAACCAAGTGACCTTGGTCATTTTTACGCTGTATCATCCAAAATTAGTTTATTACAAAATGAATCATTGCAGCATAAATTAATTCCTTACCAACTTTGCCCTTTTCAGCCTTTGCACTAGTATCTGACCAAGATGGCGTATCCGTGAGAAGGTGGCTCTGGGAATCACGCAGTGGCTTTGCAGGAAACAGATGGTTCTCACTGTAACGCAAATAAAAAGAACATTGTAGTAAACTGCAATAATTTTTCATTATCTTACCACACATTACAAACAGTTTGTCATACGCAGCATTTACCTTGCTTCTTTTCTGATGAATCACTACACTTTTATCACTGCATAGTTGTCACAGATGCAAGCACAGTCTAAAAAACAACTCCCTAGCACAGAGCAGGGAAACACTGATTTATTTTTTTTTCTTTGACAGCTATTATATATTAATACAAGTACTTCAGTTTCAGATGCACTCTATCCATACTCACGCCCTCTACAACAAACGTGACACGATTAATAATGGAGAGAACATTTCCAAAATCTCTTGCTTAATATAAGCTATGGATCATTGGGATAAGATTGAAAACATCAATAAACAGCTAGCTGAAAAGTAATGTGTTTCTTTTATGAATAAAAGATTGTCAATATGATTCCATTTTAATTTCTTAGTCACATATTCAAGTCTACTATACTTATCACACACTTCATTACATAGAGGTTGCTAAAAAGTTACAATATGAAATACTAAGATATTATATTTATTTAGTTTAAGGGAAATCTGCATACTTTTCATACTTTAAAGATGTCATGGACATGAAGAATAAAGATTAAGAAAATGTCTCCTAGTATCAGCAGAAACAAAATGTGCATCTTTTATGCAGCTTCCTGTGCTCTGGCACAAGTTGCTGAGACCTGGGATTCCCTTATGTGAAGCATCTTTTATGGGATACAAAGAAGCAGGCCTCCTGCAAAAGCCCTGCAAGGTAACACATCCACATGGCAGGCAGACAGACCAACTATCTCATATGGATGCAGAACAGAATGTTACTGATAGTGTTTCGGCTGGTGTGGAAATCTGAGGTCCTGGGATGCCGCTGAACAAAGCACATGGGGTGGGGGTGTCCCAAACTTGTTTCCATAAATTTAAATGTAAGTCTGAAGATTGGCTGAAAATATTCAAGGTCAAGTTGGACAGGGCTCTGAGCAACCTGATCTACTTGAAGAAGTCCCTGCTCACTGCAGGGGGGTTGGACTAGATGACCTTTAAAGGTCCCTTGCAACCCAAACCATTCTATGAATTACAACTTAGCAGTTTAAAATTTGACTTGTATTTCTTAATAGGATACTCTTCATTTGCTTGCCACTTTTAAGTACCTTATACATGGTTCTCTTTTTATGTGCAAAGGAAAATATAGAATATCAGCTATTTGAAATAGTAACAAAAAGGAGATTACTTTTTGGATGTTGAACTAAGACCACCAGGTGTGGAAGCTTGCTCAGGATCCTGATTCACAAGGCAAGTTGGGAAGGAGCAACCATCCCCTAGACTGAAAAATTCAGAGTTAGTGTCATACTTACAAAAAAATACTTTTAATAACTGGGTTTTTTTTTTCTAAAGTGAACATTAGCATAGCTAATAGCAGAAAACTAACAAAAAACCCCAAACCAAACAAACCCAACCCCCCCCCAACCCTATGGATCCTGATAATGCAAGTTTCAGCAAACAAAGCATTAGAACTGAGCATACCTTGAAAACACAGGCAGCAACCAGTATTTCTTCTCATCACCAAACACCTGCCTTAGGTTTTTGCTGAAGCCCAAGCTAAAGCCATTCTTGTCTGTTCTATGACGGAATATGGGAGCTCTGAATACCTCTTAAAAGAAAAAAAAAGATTTCTTCACAAGATAGCATATTCAAGTTTCACATCACTATTTAGGCAATTGTACTGATGATACCATCATCCAAGAGGAAAGGCTGTACTGCCCAAATTACTGAAGAAGCTAGTCCACTCAAGAAAGCCACAGGCAGTGCGACACAGTCACTGTGCATGCAGTGAAGTCCTATGGCTGAGAAAGGGTGGAAGTCTCCTCTTCCCTAATCAAGGCAAGGAAGAGTGAGGAACTCACTTTTGAACAAAGGGTGATATATGAATATTTCAGCAAGTGACTATACTACAGAGAGTGTTTAAGAAAGAAAAACCTAAATAAAGGGTTTACTATAGAAAGAGTAATGGCAAAGAAGAAAAGCTTAGCCCACTTTAGTAGTAAGACTAGCTTTTCACACCCTGACCTATGAAAATACTGTGTCTTTTTACAGCTGCATAAAGAAAGCACTTTACTAGTAGACCAAGATAATTCCCCATGGATGTCCAACCTAAATTTCTAGAGAAGAGAGCTAAATATAGCTTCAAGTGGTGCAGAGTGCCTGAAGCAGAAAACTCATTCACACTTTCCACCAAGTGACTGATATCCATTTAATTCCCTTAATTAGCTATATATATAGTAGGCAAACTACGCCTTGATGTCCTGACAGTACAGCTCACAAAAGCCATGCTGGAACCATGCAAAGATCATCCTTCTGCAGTAAATCCTTAGCTATGAGCTGCTGGAAATGACCTTCAACATGTAGTATGCATTAGTTACAAGGTGCTTTAATGAAGGGGCAAGGGAAAATAGAGATACTCTTTTAGATGACCATGTTGGGCTAGGAAATCAGCTCCCAGGATGACTGAAGGAAGCACATTCACACTTAAAGCTTCCATGGCTTCCTTATCAAACTATTGCACGTTCAGGGTTTCACATCTCAAGCAATTTCCCAAAGTAAAATGGGAAGAAGAGACAAACAGATCTTTTTGAGTAGCTTAAGTGTACAGAAAACTTGGTATATTACCTGCATGGAGGTCAATTTGTTTTAAAAACACAGAATGTTGAACTAGAAGTGTACTGCATTATGGTTACTTTTGAACAATTTATTTTTTGCATTAAAATAAGAACAGTTTATAAACAGAATACTTCTGTACAGAATATTATATATTTATATATACTTATATACAGAATATTTCTTCTGTTCATTTAAGCATTGTTAATAAAACTTTTCTCCACTTAAAACTAGACTGAACAATTTTTTTCCAGTGCTAGGTAGGTAATTTTTTTCAGAATACTGAAGAGACCCACAAACTCTCAAGAAATCCTTAAGTAAACAAGCTTTCTTCCAATTATATATATTAAAAGTTTTCCGTTAATCGCCTACATCTTCATAAATCTCAAGAGAACTGGAAAAAAAAATCAATTCGTTGGCTTACTGTAATTCAGCTTGTATAAAGAGAAAAATATTTAGAGATTTAGAAACGTTAATGAATATATTGCAAATTGGTATTATTACAGTCCAGGATATAGTATAAAACAGGCAATCAAATCTTCTGCACCTCTACTTACTCATTTATTTTTTTCTTAATTTAACAAGTTTTGTAACCAACCAAACACTCATCCAAGTGTTGGGAACTCCTGGTTTAACAGTGATGCTCAATGTAGTCATATACACACTCCCATAGTAGAGGCACAGGCCATCTTCTTTGAGGTTTTTAAAATTAACTCATAACACAGAGTCCTTTCTATGCATCCTTGATTATGTGGCAGACAGGACTCACGACTGTGAAACCGCCTTTCAGATCTCTGTGTTCATTTACTACTAAATATGGAAGCACTGCCTTAAAGCCTTTTCTTCTGGATCAGATCATTTTCTGACACTGTCTCTGTGCTTGTTTATGTTGATCAAAACTAACAACACCAGGGCCACAATCAACCTGCCTTCCAGATTATTTTTTTTTCTGCTCTTTGCCTCCAGTACAGGCAAAGTTTTGGAATTAACAACTCTGCCTTTCAGAGCTTTTAAACAAAATTATAACTGAATTGAACAAAGGAACTTTGGTTCTGCAGGGAGCAAAGGTGGGAACAAAGTGCTGGAGACACTGCCCCAACTGAGACACATCAGAGGACTCTGGCTTGGGACTGGAAATGCCAAACAAGAAGCACTTGTGCAAGCATGCGTTAGTGTGTCTAACATTTATTACAGTGATATCATTTTTTTTTCAATTTGTTCAGCTTCTGTTAACAAGCTGTGGATGGGAGGAAGAGGCTAAGTTTACTAATAGCTTGGTCCCTTGGGGCAGGAGAAAAAGAGTCAGAATTTCCAGGGAGCAGCAGAACTGGGGAGTCAGTACTGGATATTGCCAGATGCAGGCACTTCTAACCAGGATCCAAAGAACCTGCAGAGGATTGCCCACTTTTTTCGTTACCCCCAAACATATAATATGCATCTAATATTTATTTTTTCCTGTCAAACACTGAAGAATTAAATCTACTTACCTAATGTGGACTTATTCTTGCTGACAAGCCAACAGTGATACCCAAAGAGAGAAGAGAGACTGACAGAAAACATAGCTGCAGCAAAGAATAAAAACATGATATGGAACTTGGCTTGAGTATCAGGAAGGCCATTCTAAAAATAAATAAATAAATAAAAGCCATTAGAATTGGGGAAATTGCTGTTTCATTTGATTATTAATAATCCTCTGTTCAGCCAAATCAAATTCAGTGCAGGCACAAACATATCATGCAACAAGGGTCCGAATAAATGAATTATACACCTTGTATGCACAGATGACCATGCGACTAGGTTGTTGACAGCATCTAAGATAAAGAAACAGGCCCTTTCTTCAGAAATTATAAATGCTGACAACAAGAACCTGCAATTTGGATCTGAACTTTGAACTGCCTTTTAGAAAAGAATAATTTATCTTTACAAAAATTATCTTGTTTAATTAGCTTTTTCAGAATAATCATATAATAGCATAAATAATGCACATCTAAGAAGGTAATATCCTAAGCTGTGAACCCAGATAATCATCATTAAAATACTAGAAAATTTCTCTGAAGCTTATTCATAGCACATCATTAACAGCAGTTAACAAAACCTATTTACAATTTAAATTCCCTTGTAAAATGTTTTGTAAATTGTTCTACACAGCTTCAAAATAGTGTAGGAAAAAGTGAAATTTCATAACCTATGATAAACAGGAAAAAAAATAGAGGGCTATGATTATTAGATAAACTTTTGTACCCCATATTAGGAGATACTAGATTACTATGTAAAGCCTTGAATCTTAGGCTTCTTGCACAATAGTAACTTCATACACTTAAAAACAGTATGTAGAGTACTTACTGTCCAAAACTTGATAAAATACTGTAAATCCGTTGCAGCAATGAAAAGGCAATACAGTAGAGAGTAAGCCAAGAAGAGAAGAAAAAATTTGTAATTGGAGAATCCTACACAGTTGTTCACCCTGATAAAAAAAAAAAAAGTAAAAATAAGCATGGAATGTAAATAAAGTTCTTTGCTTTGCTTTAATCCAATTTAGGATTAAATATATTTACTCTAAAAAAGTTAGTATCAGTATGTAAACCAAGTTTTGCTTCCTATCTATGATGTCTCAAGCTACTGAAATGTATTTAGCTTCAACTCCCAAATGAGTGCAGAAATTCTAACCAAAACAACAACAAACCCAAAGAACTTTACCAGGTAATACCACTTTCAACAATTTACTGAAATTCAGTTTTGACTTACTGTATGAAATCTGTTCCCAGCATATACAATGTAAATGTGATTGCAGCATACAGTTAATTTTTTAGTTTGTAGGTAAGTTTAAGTATCTGCGATTTACCATTGGGCACACGGCATGTAACAGCTGGGACAGTTACAGGCCAAGATTTTGAATCTCTACTGAATTTTGTGAGAATAAAAGCAGTCTCATTTAATCCACATCCTCCTTCATTAATCATGCTATATATTAGTGTAAACCTTCTTAGTAAGATTCTCAAGAGTATTCACAGGAGATCCCTAAAAATATTGACATTTATATATAAAGGTAAATACTACTGTTGAATAAACAGAAAATGTTCCATATCGGTGACAACATGACAGCAAATAAAAAACATTAGGAAGATTTTAATATACATCCAAATGTTAAAATTAATCTCATTTTAACATTTTTACTTATGGGCTTCAAGTTCATCTGTTTCCCATTTTTAAAGAATTTGTACATGATAATGACCAGCTAGTATACACTATCATCAGAGGCATGATGAGGGTACACTTAGTACCACAGCAGCTTCACATTAGAGACAATATTTTAAGTATTAAGAATTTTAGAGTGCTATTAAACATGTAATGATGTTACATCCACCAAATGAAAAATACTGAAGTGCTGCCCATGGACAGTTTATTGGTAAGCAGCTTTCATTGTCTTTTATTTGGTTGCATTAAGAAGCTGACTAAAGTTATTGCACTGCTAACATTGATATAACTCTCCATATGAGTTTAAAAAAAAAAAAGAATATACTTTCTTTAACTAATTGATATTGCTGTCAGAGAGATCAGCCAAGTAAGATAAGACTACACCCATGAAAGCACTTTTGTGTTGAAAAATAATTATAAAAAAATTAGATGGGGTGGCAAGTCTCAATTTTAGCTTCTTCTAGAAGTACAGGAAGAGTTATTGCACCTATCCTCTTCAGGGAGACAGTGATGGTAATGGCAGGATACACAGTAGTCCAAATAGGGTAAAATCCTAAAATATCAAATAAATTTTCACTGTACACTACTGTTATCCAGTGGATAGGGGCTTTCTTTGTTTTGTTATTGGCTTTTTTGTTTTACAAAACATGCTACCTTGGCTAAACATTAAATTTAGCATCACCATTGAAACATACAGCAATAGCTAAACATCCATATTAACTACAATTAAGGATGATTCACAAGAGATTGTTCTAATTAAAAAAATCCCAACAAACAGAAGATGTGTTTATAAGCTCATAATGATTCTTACTGGAAAGTAAAATTACAATTCTCCACAGTATAGTGTCTTCTTCATTAAATATGTCAGTTAACAATTCCATTATAAACTGGAAGCAATTCAGATGCGAGGTTTCTACGATAACCCTACTTCACTTTTATGATATTTTTTTTATGACAGTTTTTACTTTATGACACTGATTAGTGAGAAAAGAAATATCACGTTAAATGTTATTCACCAAAGAAGAAATTTATTGAATCAAAGACAAGATTTCTTTCTCATTGTTCTTTTGCACTATTGCATACAGCACACAAATTCAAAAAAACCCAAAACTTTCATAAATTAGCCCACTTCCCAGTTTTGACAAAGCCACACACTGAGCTGTTCTTACTGGAAGTGGATAGTTCCTCAAAAGATTAAAGAGAAAGTAAACACCAAGGTTTTGTAATTATGCTATTTGAACGTGTAGTATCCAATCGTAAGACCCAAGAATGGTGGATAATTTAAAGTCTAACATTTTGAGGAAGAGTAAAACTGATAAATGTTTGGAAAACTTGCTAAGTAATGGTGTGCTGCTGCAGTGAAACATTCATACAAAAGAACATTCCAGGTTAAAATTTGGATTACAGATAACATTTAAAACAATTAATTTTTAAGATATATCAGCTCTATCTCAAGAGTTAGTTTACTGAAAATGCCAGGCAAAAAAATAACTTACAAGGCACTGAAGGTGATGTAGCTCAGTTAACAAAAAGCATGACAGAATTAAGGAGATGCTAAATTATTTTCAGACTACATAAAAGACAAAGGAGAGATGTTTCAAATAGTTCCTAAGGTGTTGCTAATGCACCTTGTTAGTATCAGAGTTGTTACATATGAATCA
>NW_010331147.1:0-15184 GCF_000700745.2 Antrostomus carolinensis | reverse complement strand
CCTGCCTGCAGCTCCATCTATATAAGAGTAGCAGGAGCACTAGCATAGAAATCACTAATGCTTTTATTTCTGCATCACTTAAACTTTCTGGAGTAGTTGGAGGGCAATTAGCATTAAATATTTGTGTCAGCACTTCCATTAGTACAGGAGTGATAGCCATAATAAAGCCTCCCAAAAAGCAGAAAACAACTGACGTGGGGCTAGGACTTGACTAGCATCTTACTACCTCTGCCTTCCAAATTCTTTATCTTACTTTCCCCAGATTATTTGTTACCAGTGCTCTCCACAGAAATCCTTTTCCTAGCAGAATATTAAAAGAGTAATTCCCATTACTGTTTACCTGCTCTCCCTAAGCATCACACAGGTTCTTTCCCATCTCTTTCCCACCAAACTTGCTCCCACCAAAAAATCCCAACACAAAAAGCAAAGCAGGACCTAATTATGTTTTCATGGGGTCTAAAACTCACCCATTATACTGATTTGCACTCTGACTTCTGTTGATAAAATAGCCGTGTGGTATTTTCCAAAGACCTCTCGAACATGAGTCTTTAAAGGAAACTATAAAGTTTGATCAGCATCTCTGCAATATTTCAAAACTTTCCTGTCACTTCCATATAGTTATTTTTTTCCAAGGTGAGCAAGGAACTGTGGACATCCACTCAACTTAGGAAAAATAAAGCAAGACAATACCTCTTTTCTAGCACATTTATCTTGGAGTACAAAATTCTCCATCAAGAAGCGTTACATGTCTCTAAAGTACCTTCTCCCTTTCTATTTTTTCTTTTTGCACCCATTGTTTATTAAGATTAAAAACAATGAGCAATATAAATACCTCTCAAACCAGGTACGTTTATGTTGTTTGGATACAAAGAGTCTGCAAACAGGTAAAATAAGCAGATGCTACTGAGAGAAACATGGAGTTTATTTTTCTAAACATCTATGCCCTAGTGAAATACCACTGCCCCTTTACACAACACTTAAGTGCTCAGTTTATGATGTGTTATTTGATGCAATGGATTTTTATTCTGAAATTGAAGTTTACATGAAGGACATTATCATGTACTATCCTAAGGCAGCACAACTCAAAAAATCCTAAACAGACCATAAAGCTTATGACAAGTCTGTATAATATTGAATAATAATAGTAATATTGAGACTTTTCACTGATATTTTGTCAGGAATAGCCTGACAGCTATTTTTCTTATAGCTTTCTAGAACACAGCTATAAGAATGCTGAAAAAAGGAAACAGAATTTTTTTCTGCTTTCAGCAGTTTTATCTGTTTGTGTTTTGTTTGTTATTTTGTTAAGAAGCACACTACTAATTCTAAGTATCATCAAGTTTCACATGCTGATATCCCTACAGCAAAAAAATAGGTAGGAAGTAACTTTACCCTATATTGTTAAATATTTCTTTCAATTGTATCTACCATGCAGCTGCAAAATAAGGGGAAATTCTTAAATCATACTGCATTATGTCAGAGGCTGTAGCCAGGACCAAGACAAAAAGGAAGAGCCCAGCACCCCTTCTTTCCCCAGGACAGAGTCCCCTCTGCCCAGGAATTTGACTTAAGAAGGTCAAACCAGCTGCTTTGAACCATCTACCATTCAGTTTGTTCAAGGCAGGAGATTCTTCTTCTCTAATCGGTTTCATATGGTGAACAATTGTCACCTACCACTCAATCCCCTTTACCTGGAACTTATACAACAATTATCTTTAATTATTTCCGTGAGATACCTGCTAAACTGACATAAAATTAATTACACATCCTGTTTACCCACTGGTTCCAAGGGCTGCTGAGAAAAGGCAGGAAAACAAAACCACTGTACAGGCAGACATGGCAGCAAAAGGAGGGAGGGTGAGAGGGAAAGGGGAGAAAAAAAAATGAAAAAAAAACCAAACCCAAAACAAAACCCATAAAACTAAAAGAGGTAACTTGCTGTTTCCAGCAAGCCCACTCAAGCTGTCCTTCAGTAAGGGGAGCAAGGCACAGCCCTTCCCTTTGGTTTTTAACCTAGGATAGCATTACATCATTCAGTGCAACTAAGCCACAGTAATAGTCAAACTCAAAGTCCATGAAGAAAAGGTGCAATCCTTAAAATAAGCTTTCTCACTGACCCAAAGCCTACCTCATCCCAACTGTAAAACATGGAGTTACATAACTCAAAGGTCTAAGAAAAATTATCTGTGAACTTCTTTCCACATCTCACAACTATGAAAAGAGGACATACAGTAAATAACTCCAATGGTCCTGCAAGACCAGTAACTTCACATAAGCATCTAACTCTAAGAATAGTGAAGCATCACCTTTGTAACAGGTCCCTCAAGAGTTTATTTTACAAATCAGAAAGTAAGAAAAGAAAGCCAATAGTACACTCACCAAGGGCAATGATGATCCATTTTCAAAATGCATCTTAAAAAAACGCAACAGAATTCCAAGCATTGCAAAAGAAAAACAAAAGTCAGAAGCAAAGTTACTCGTCAGATTTAAATTATTCACATATAGATTAAGAATTACTCATATGTACTACTGGTTACCTAATGTATTTAACAAAGATGTCTACTTAAGTTCACATAATATAGTTTACTTACAAGTAAGCTGTCGGTAACCCAAACTCAAAATGTTTTTTCTGTCAAGAACTTAAGTGATTTAAGAAAATGCAACCTCTAACTTCAGCTTTAGAATTTGGTTCTCATTCTGAATAGGTTTTTCAACTATTGTTTATTCTCTGACAGAGACTTAGAAACTGGGATAATTCAATTATTATATACTTAATGATGCAACTAAATATATTTCCAAGTACATTATTTGCTTTTATAGAAGTACAGGCTGATGCACAGGAGGTTTTTAAGAACTCACCTTGTATGAAACATCCCAAACATTTTTGCAGTTAATCACTCTCCATAATAAAACATGCACAAGAAAATCAGATATCATTGAAGCAAGTGAATTTTGACAATGTAAGGTATCTGCAAAATACGTTAACTAATGGCATTATGCAAGTTTCACTCATATTTCATAGGGTAACACAGGTCACCCTTTTGCTCTACCCTGCTGAGGCACAAGAATGTTCCTATCTTACATTGCAATCACCATCCCATACAATGCAACTAAGAGCCTCTTTCTGCTTCAACTCGAGTTACTCTTGCAGTGCCTCTGCTGTTTTGCTGGACAAAATGGAAAGTCTTCTCTGCCTCACAATCATGTTGGAAGGTTTGATGTATTATCAGCTCAAGGGTATTTGGAACAGCCTTAAAGCTAAGTATAAATCAATCTTTGAGGAAGCCACTTCTCTTAACGTTAGAAATTTAAATCACTGAGGGCAAGAGTAGAGAAACATACAGACATCCAAGCTAACTGGAGAAAGGTCAGAGAGAAAAACAGCTGAAAGAAAGATTAAATTAGAAAGTACTTAGAGTTCCAGGGAATATGGAGGAACTTCATTTTGTGTTAGATGAACAAAAACTTTATTTCATGGCTTCAGTTAGAAATGGGGGATGCTTGGTTGTTTCTTTCTTTAAATAAAAATAACCTGAAAGTTATCCAATGAAAAATAGGATATTAAGTTTATTACCTCAGATAAGATGTAAGTGACATCATGATTAGATTGGGATGGGTAGTGATCTTTATTCAGATTCTAACAAAAGAAGCAAATTTTTGTTTATCAGCTATTTTTGGTTACATTATTGAGGAAAGTTCTTTATTAATATCCATAATTTTTAATAATTATGTAAATAATGTGTAAGACCACATAATCCATGTTGGCATCAAGAAAGCCATCAAATGAATTAGCTTAAGTTACAGACTTCCTTATAAAGAAATAAATAAATACTAATTCTGGAAAAAATCTAAGCAATAAAAAAAAGCTTCTGCCAGAACTTTAAACCTGAAAAATGTACACATAAAGAATAACAGCTTCCATGTCAAGAAAAAAAAATCCATTTATTCAGAAAGTCACTTATTTAAAATATTTTCTTACTTGTCGCATACTGAACAGTGATGGCAACGATCTGGTTTTACAAGATGGCATCTGTCACAGTATCTGATTGCTGAAGAAAAAAGTTCCAATATTAGATCTCAATGTATAGTTACACATTTTGATTCCCAAAGTCTGCACAAAAGTAAATATTAGCAGCTCAGCCCAGCAGAACCCCCAGGAAAGCATTTCAGCATGATCAGAAGCAGCTGCAAATACTGAAGCATTCTTTAAGTACCTGCAATGCTGAATCTAGCAGAGTGAACCCAAAAAGCTCAGATTTTGCAGCCTCTGCTAATCATGCTAATCAGGGCTTTTTCTTTCAAACCCCTCAGCTCTGCAAAACAACCAATGAACCAATAAAACCCACAAAACCCTCACTAGACTGGAAAACCTTTAAAGACTGTTCAACAATATAGCTATTTTACGCTATTATTCTAACAGCTTTAATTTACTATATGAGATTATCTCTTGGATTTGCTTAGCTAGCCAGCATTCACAGATTTACAATATCAGTAGGTTAAGATTAACTCCTAGTTTGGAAGAACTTTTGTTCTTGCAATGGAACAACCAGAAAGTAAAACAGTGACAGTTTCTTACTGTGATCTATCTAGCTATACATGACACGTACATACTGATTAATTTGGTTTTTAACCTACCAAAGAAGGGACATTTAATTTAACAGAAGAGGCTGTAGCAATATTTAATATGCAGTTAAATATTGCTACAGCCTCTGCTGCAGTTTGTTAGTATTACAGGCTATTTGTTTATGTCAGTTTGCAAACATTTAGCAAGGCATTGTCAATCCACTTTAAAATTCTGAACTGTACACAGCAATTTACTTTCCAACAATCTTTTCACTGAATAAAGCTGCATTAAAGTTAATTTCTTGGGTCACACTGTTATTTTATGAAGTATGAAAAGCAGTTCTTCCCTACAATCCAAACCCTTGAAATTTTTTTTTATCTTAAACTAATTGGTAGTAGTACATCAAGACACCTGCCTTCGGTGGTCTCCTCAACACCTATTTACCTCCAGACATTGTCCGTGTATAGATAGGAAGATCCTTGGCTGCCCGTCTTAAAACTTCTTGCTGGGATTCACCTCTAGGCTCTCTCTCTAGGGATTCCTTGTCTGAATATGACAGATGAAACTGGAATAATTTTTAAAATCAGGTATGTTAGCAAATTTCAAGTTAAATAAGTATCTACAGAGATATAAAGAGAAATAAGTATGTATTATATAAAGATGAATTAGCAGCAGGTACAAGGTATTACAGCAAATAACCCAGTGATCCAAAGACCACTAATTTAGTTCACGGCAACTGAAGACAAAATTAAAATTATTTCTGATTTGGTATTGGTGCAATGCTGAATGCTTCCAGAAGTAATAACTGACACTCTTCAAGAGGAGGATCAGGAGCATACCATTCCCTTGAAAGGTCAGCTAATTTTTTTCTATAATACTAAATATTAGGTAGTGAATATAAGCCAGGGAAATCAGTCTTTTCACTGAAAGAAAATACACAACTAGTAATAGCAGAAAAGAGAGTTTTATTTATTTTCTGGTGTCTGGCATTTTCCCTTTTATTCTTTGCCATTGGAGAGTTACTGTTCCCTTCATGCAGGTGTTAGGAAGCATTTTTACTTCAGAGATTGGCTGACAGAAGGAAGAGATAGGTGTCCTGCATGTCAGAATAACCAAATCTTAACATCCTCCTGGGTCAAAGGACAACTTCTGTCACTACCCAAAATGGCAATAACAAACATTGCTCTAGTAAGAGCTGAGAGGGTAAAAATGACTGAAAGAGGTGCACGGTATACATGAAGTAGTCCATGTTTTTCACACTCAAGTCCTCTGCAACATAGCAACATAGTCAGCTTTGTCGCTGTAGCTTCTGGAAATGGGCAGATGCTGAAGTCTTTGGTACCTCCATCAGAGAAGTACGACAGAAAATCACCTCTGAAAAGAGGTCCGTATTTGTCAGGAAGAGTGGCTGTCTCTAGCCTGTACTAGAAACAGAAGCCCTCTGCATAGCATTTATGTCTACAGAAAGGCTAGGCATTCCTATAATACTATTTTTTTCCAAAGTGATGCATGTTAAACTAAGAAAGCAGACAGAAACATACAGTTAGGAGCCTATTCACACCTCCATAGAGAAGGCACCGCTCTACCTTCCCTGACAAAGCTCACAATCTTCCAGCAGAAGCTGGAGGTTCACTGTTTAGCTTGAGTTTCTCAGGTCACCTTTAAATTTTTCTCTTGCAAGAATATACTCTTGCCAACACCTGAACTGATTTATACTGGGATATTTAGAATTTCTCACTGAAGAAACTTGTTTCAGAATTTTTTTTTTTTTTTTTAATACCTCCTGTTTGATGTACCCAGAGCTATTCCTCCATCATTTTCTGTTGGTTCTCAGAGTAGTCCTAAGTCTACAAAACCTTCCTGCCTGGGAAATCACCTTTTCTCCCACCTTCATGCAATGTTTGTATATAGCTGGTACACACAGGTACAGAATGGCACACACTTAAATGAAGTCCCTCAAAGTCTCAAAGAGAACTGCAGCTAGAACTTTAGT
Organism: Antrostomus carolinensis; assembly: GCF_000700745.2. NCBI lineage: Eukaryota > Metazoa > Chordata > Aves > Caprimulgiformes > Caprimulgidae > Antrostomus > Antrostomus carolinensis. Next base: position 8,627 of record NW_010331147.1, on the reverse strand, counting down.
GCTTTTCATACATGTAAAAAGTTGAAATAAGCTTAAAAAGAAATATACAGGTTGTGTGGTTTGCATCAGCTGCAGTATTAATGAAAACAAGAAGCAAAAGTTTTATCTGTTTTTCAGTCTTCAAATGAGTATTTGCTATAGTTGGTAAGTCAGTTCAGTTAAGTTGAAAATACATCCTTTTACATTTACAGACTTCCTAGAAACTGGAAGTCAAGCAGTAACTTAACATTACAAAATACTCTAATTAAATTTTTAAAATATTGCTGTAGTAGATTAGGAAAAAGACATAGAACAACAAAGATGTAACTTACTGCCAGCAACATTGTATAAATTCAAAGAACACAGAAACATCACACATTGCTTTCTATTACCCAACTTGAATACTTTTAACGTCCCATTTGAAGTTCTCCAGCAGCATTTTATGATGGCTTTGGAATCCCACTATAATTACTAGGGATTTGTCAAAATGTTTTGGAAGTCTTTTATTGGCATCAGTCCAGTGATCTGAAAACCCTTCTAATTATTGCTACAGTTACCATACAGATACATATATTTTGCTATGTAATTACCAAATTAAATATGTTCTTAATTTATTTCGCTCCTCTCTGCCCCAAGCTGTAGCAAAGACTGCAGTGCTAAATTCAAGGAAGGTGCCGATTACTGTGAATTATCTACTTGTTTGTACAATTACATATCTTATTAGTAGTGAATGAAAACCATTCAGAAAAGAACCTCTGCACAACAGACAGAAATCACAAGCTACTTATTTTGTGTTGGCATGGTAGTTACAGGAGCTAGAGTTATAAGTCCATGCTGAAATAAGTATTGGCTTTGTGGATATTTCAAACTCCAGAGCAGCCATAGCATGATTCCTCTTGACCTCAGAGGTTGTGTGACACAGCACTTACTAAGGACTGTGGGATTTCTGTATAAAGACAGGATGGAAGAGGCCAAAAAGCTGCAATAGTTGTACCAAGCTACATGGGGAGGATTTTCATTCAGGGTATTGACAGTTTTCTTTCTGTCTTCCTTTTTTATTTTTTTTTTATTGTTAGAAAGAATGTGAAATTAAAATAATAAATAAACCAAATACTGTACTTAAAGCAATTATCTGAGACTACATCATGTTGAACGTGGTTTTGTATCTTAATATTCTCCAAGTCAACTGGATCCTTCTTTAACACTTCTGTACTAGCTGGACTTAGACCTGAGGTATATCATAGAATCATAGAATGGTTTGGGTTGGAAGGGACCTTAAAGATCATCTAGTTCCAACCCCCCTGCCATCAGCAGGGACACCTTCTTAGAGCTCTTTTCCATGCAGCTGTTCTGTACTAACTCCCTTCCTGCTTAGCCAGCTGTGGCTTCCCAGCATCAGCTTACCTGTTGTGTGCTCACACCACAACCCCCAAGTTCCTTCATACCAAAACAGATGGGGAAGAAGCTTTAATTCAGAGAACAACAGACAGATGCTGACAGGTAATATAAGTCTTTAACACAGGGAAATAACTTTTTTGCCCACATAGAAGTATTATATTCCCATGCAAAGATTTAAGCTGCTAGTTCGAATAACTCATATTTTTCAAGTGGAAAGTTTTTTTTTTCTTAGTATCATAAATATTATCTAATGCTTAAAATCTATTAAAAAACTTTTAAAACTTAGAGCAGGCATAATTGTTTTTTGTCTCGGTCATCACATTGTCTGCAATCTGACTTACTGCTATTAAGAAGCTGTAACTACCATCTGTATTTTTCTACACAGTTTAAAACTACATGAGATGAGAGTCTAAGTTATTCAAATACTACAAAATCAGGCATTTGACTTGGCTGTTTCAGAAACAAAAGTTAAGGTTATCTTACTTCTTTTGAAGGATTCATTGGTAGCGTAAAGATTGTTTTCCAATATGACCAGACGAACAGCATGAAAAATATGTGGTAAGCAACCAGGCACACAACTAAAATCAAAAAGGAACAGAATTAATACAAACAGACCAGTGATATTATAATACTTACAAACGGATGCTGTACATATCACAGATAATCACTCTAACAGATGTAAATACAGAGGCTCTGCAGAAGCTTTGCAACAAAAATACTGCACTGCAACTTTACATGAGACAAATACAGACTGTGTGGGGAAAGTCGTGATACAGGCTACATATATTACAAAAGTTTGAGGGGAGTGGTCAATAGCCTATTAGAGTCCCATAATTATTTAGCAAGCACTTTCCCTTTACACATTTGTCAAATCCTATTTAACTGATGCGTCCCTGCTTTTTAGCTTTACGAATCATGTATGGAGACTGCTAGCCACGCAAAAAAACCTCAAACACAAACCAATAAAACCCTACTCCCCTCCCCCCAAAAAAAAGGAAATATCACTACTTAAAAGATTACTAGAGTGAGGGGAGTCTTTGAGTGGATATGCATATGATACCTGAGCAGTAACCATAACCACTTAATTTGTTTTGCTAAATTTTAAGGAAGGAGGACAGTAGGGTGGTTTTTAGAAGTCTGCAGGTTCTTTTAATTCAAATGTTCATTCACTACTTTATTTTCTTCACTGCCAGTGATTTATTCTTAGATTTTTCTAATAAATGCCAGTCAACATTTATCATACTGAGTTTTTTTACTAGAATACAGAAGGTAACATTAACTTTTCCAAGGAGTCTGCCATGGATGGATAGGTGTTTCCATTTAAAAGCTCTCACTGTACTAAGCAATTCACTATGGTAAATAGTAAATCCAAAACTTGTAGCCCCAGATTAACTTGCTCTAATGCACAAGAAAGAGTATTTCCTTGGATTTTTCTTCCTTGGGCAGAGAAGCAGCAAATAAGGACAGCTAGGACAGCAACAGTGAAAAATATTATTTCCCTGCTGTACAGACGAACTCTGATCACAGAGAGCTCAGGGTTATATGGAAGCTACATGGTCAAACAGTCCTCATACAACTTCTATAAATTCATAAGATTGTCAAAAAACATCATAAAGGGAAACTTACGTACTTTCACTACACAATCTGAAGCGTTGCCCTCATATGGTTAGCCCAAGTTTTTATGCATGTAATGCTATTTGGTTCTAGAGAATTTTCCATAACACATGCATGGTGGTGAGTATAAATGCAGGAACCGTAGCCCAGCATTTTCTTAATTTTTGTAATTTTTCCTCAAATGTAATGCTGAATAAATGTTTCTGATGTTGAAGTTTGTTTACTCAAAAAAGCAGCAACATAGTAAATATTTATTCTTATTCACTAGGCAGTTAAAAAATAATAAACAAAAGCTAACAAAATCTGACTGGGAAAAAAACCATATACCGTATCTATAAACTGAAAAAAATCTCATCAGGATAAGTAAGTGATAGAACTGGACTCCACATCATGCACAATACACTAAATGATCATCTTGTTATTGCACAAGCATCTGCAGGAACAGTCCATATTTTTCTGAGAACTATTCTATCAACTCTAAAAACTCCTGATTTACTCAAACAAAATCAGTATTTTTTTAAACAACATTATATTCATAGCATGAAGTGAGGGCAAGGTAGGGGAAGTTACATCAGTTCTGTACGCTACGCGTTTGCTAATCTGCATCTACACTTTGTGAGAATAACGGTAACTGTGATTGATAAGAAAAATCCTCTTCCATACATTAAAAAAAGATACTGGAGGAAGACGAAATTTTAGCCTAATGACATTATCCCATGTTTCCCCTTTAAAGTCTGCACAAGACTTAAGCTCTTCTTGTTTGCTTTCACACCTCAGTTCTCCAACCTGTCCCAAGTCCCGACCGGTCGCTTCTCCCAGTTTACCTACCCACCAGTTTCCCTGCACTGCAATGGAGACCCTGGGCCACCCAGCTGCTCCACTGGGTCTGTGGGTGCTGAGAGTCCAACATAAGAACCTCAATTCCCTTGAGACAGAAAAAGAAGCGCTGTCCAGAGCTCCCTGGGCAGAAATCCTTCTATTTTACACTTTTTGTGAAAAAAGCTCAAATGGTGTAACCCTTGCCTGAAGGCAACCCACCTACAAATAGCTAGCACAGCTAGAGTTGCCTGGAAATTACAGCAACCTCTAATAGTGCTGAGCCCCATTTGCCCAGTTTTCACCCCTGAAAACACTTAGGGCAGAAGCAGAGCCAGAGTAAATTTCTCCTGACTGGCTGAAGCTCACCAAGGCTTTGAGCAGCTAAGAATAAGGAAATTTAATGTTACCCAATGCATTTTGCTGATATTTCTAATGTGCTTTGTGATCAACACCTAACAACACACTTGTCTCCCCCACACTATGGAGCAGCAAGAAAAGAAACTCTTAATTATTTCTTTGTCTTAAGGTGCTGAAGGTGGCAGATGCGCTTATGCACTCACATCGGGGGAGAGACCACTGAACTGAAAAAAATTTTCAAGCAAATGTTTCTTAATTGGCAAATTCTTTTTCTAAGTTAAGGAGTTGCCAATGACTTAATAAAACCTGCTGGAATTGCACAAATGCAAAAAGCATACAGTTTGTCTCCTAAGCCTCAGTCCTTTCCCCAAAAGCTCCGCAGTCCCACACTTTACACTTCCATGTTGTGCTGCAGTATTAAAATAGCATCTGGAAAAGCAATCTGAACATGCTACAGCCTCAGGGTAGGAAATCTAATGACAGATAATCAGGTAGTTTTATTATCTTCTGAAAAGGTAACATATCTGAAGGATTCTGTTTCTTCAAAGACACTGGCTAAAAAGAAACTGCAGAAGAAATTCACCTCCCATTTAAGTATGTCACACTCTACACAAACAGCCTTGCTCATCTTTATAAGTCCTGGTTTTAAAAGAGCTTTTTCTGTTATGAATAAATTTTTTTAAAAACAGAATACAAGGATTTTTTTAGTTGACACTTCAGAAAGCCAGTAAGAAGCATTAAAAGTTCTCATGTTTCTCATCTCTATTTGCAATGGCTAAAGAAATATTCAGAACAGCAGGATAATAAAAGGAGCTGAGGAACACAAAAAGTACACTTATTTAAATCAGGTTACATCTGTGTCTCAATTCTACTAGTAAACTACTATACCACCCTGACATATGAATTCCACTTATAAACAGCTAATAAAAATCTTACCTTTTTCTCCAATATTTGTCATTGTCACTGAAAAATGAGAAAAAAGGAAAGATTAAAAATTATGTTTAAATAGCAATTGATGTAACTGAACATTTTAAACTTCTGTTTTTCAACCAAAGAGGGAAGAGTAATCATCAAACAACACAAGCTTAAGGCCACACACTATCAAGCTTTTATGCTGTGTACATTCACTGCAAGAATAGGCACAGTGCCAATTGTTTATAAGGTTTTTTTGACTGCCAATCCCAGGCTCAGATCCTGAGAACTAGCACTTCCATCCAGATGAAGCTGCCCAAGTTTAACCCAAGAAAAGCAACATCTGAAAAACGGTTATTTCTTTAACTGTGGTTATACAGGTTTTACTTTTTACATGTGTTCTATTCTTGAGGCAGAGGCGCCAGACTCCGGAACTGGTTGTGCCAGCAATACTCAGTGATACCTTAGATCTCTAAGGCATAAAAATTGCAAGTAGACAAAAGTTGCATTTCCTTTAAGAAACTGCCCTTGGAATACAGGATTTGGGGATAGTAAGAGAGCAAGAAAGGCAGAAGTACACAAGTACCATGTATCAGCCACTGCAATTGTGAAAGGGAATAAATCTTTTTCTTACACCTATATTCCACTCTCAGTCATGGTATTTAAAAAAACAAAACAAACAATCCCACAACAGATATCTCAGAGAGATCAGAAACTCCCAAGTGATTAAAACCTGATGGTGCTCTTCCCTTTCCACCCAAACCACTCCACCACACAATTATCCATCCAAATTTAAGCAGTCTACAGACTGTAGTACACTGGCACCTACAACTGCAAGTGAGCTACTACTCAAATTCCGATTTTCTTTCTCCACTTGGTAGGGTAAGCAACGTGTGCAGAAATTTTGCCAGTCTTCTTGGAATAACTACTCTCTGCTAATTAAAAAGCCATAGCCAAACATACATTGCAGAATCATCAGTTTCAAACTTAAATCCACTTAACCAACCTTCCACAATGATTTGTGGTATTGTTCTCTCCTAACAGGGGAATGGCACAGAACATTGCTGTGAAAGTAGTTGTCATCTTTTTTCCCACCTTAACCTTGGATAAAATGTATTAATTAATGCGTTTGAGACTTTTTAAAAGTTTTCCATACATCTGTAAGTAAAGGACCAATACAACTAATAAATCCAAATTCAGTATTTCCACGTGACTGCAAACCTACAGTTCTTCAAAATTTCTGTTCACCTCTGGGACGAATTGCACTCTTCAGAGTCGATACCTGCTCAGTGGACCATCTTTTCAGCTTTTGCAGTATCCAGCATGGAAGCCAAATGTCAGGAGCTGTAGACCACGAAGGCTAAAATGTAAGTGCCCAAAGATGTCCAGTTAACCCCAGCAGAGTGAGAACCAGTTATTTTGGATACATCTTGTCATTTAAATCTGTTTTACCACCCGAGTGTAACTCAGAGTTATTTCATACTCTCCTGAGTTGCAACCACTGTAAAAGACTGAAGCAGAAGAGGCAAGGCTGAAAAGAGATGCCAGTATCTTAAATCTTACAATCTTTTTTCTACAAACTTACTGCAACTGGTGTGTACAAGGAGACTGGCTGTGCTGCTTAACAAACATCCCCTCACACGGTGGCACAGACGAACACACAAAATATCCGATAACCTGCAGCTTTCCACAAAAGGAAGTACTACGCCTTCTGCTTACACCTTTTTAAGTCATCTTTGACAAAGGCTCCCTGAAGGAAGTATAATGGATGGGAAAGTAATGGATGGGCAACTGCAATACCATAGGACCAAGGAAGAAATTAAGGGGTTTGTTTGTTTTGATTGTTTTTTGGTTTTTTTTTAAACAAATGTGGTAGAATTGACCGGGGGGGGGGAGAAGGGGGCAGAAAGCCCTTACAAATCAAATTGTCTCTGAATTCTTATGGTAACCACAAGATACTTATAATTCTAAAATCACACTATTTAAGTGCATGGAAAATACTTTTCTAGCACAAAAAAACCCCAACTGTCTAATTTTGGATTTGATCAAGGAAACATGTGCTATTGTCCCCACCTTCTGAACAGCACACAATATACTTATTTAAATCAAATTTTGTATTTTTCAGTATATTCAGTGATACAGCTTTGCTATATTATTCAATAGTATTTGATCATATAGTCTTCTGTGAATCATTTATACCAGTCTTTCTGGCAGCTTTCTCATTTCTCTTCCAAGGGGTTATATTCACTGCCAGTAGCGCACAGAAAAGTAGGTCAGACTGTGCATCCTGTCATTAATAAGTAGCAGCTTAAACACTGTGCATTAACTTACTGGTAGTCAAATAGCATATATATAATAAGGGTAAAAAGCACTTTTGTCTAAAATGACTAAAATAAACACTAAGGACAGACCAATCCGAGCCATTAAGCAGTTTCTACAATCTGGGAGAAAACAGGGTAAAACCCTTTGAGAGAGGAATGGAATGATACTCATGTATATTCAGAGATGGAGATAATTATAAAACCATGACCTCTCTTCAAGAAGTCATTAAAAATTACAGCTCTGTTCACCTGAGATACTGCAGGGGCCAATTTCCTTAAGAATCAGCCTTCCACCGCTAAAGCTTCAGGATGCCATTTACAGTACAGTACTAGCAGATCTCACATTATTAGAGCCTCTCTGTTTCATTATGCAGCTTGCAGACGGTGCTCATCAGAATCAGGCATCAGGCTGGGACGTACGTAGGACTTCAGCCAAAGTAAAAGTCAATTTCCTGAGCCAGAAACATCATTCTCTGCTTGCCCTGGGCCACAGGCAGCCAGAAACAGCACATTCAGTTGTCAGTGTTGCTAAACAGCCTGTGCCTGTAAAAAACAACGGTGACTGAGGACAGAAAGTTGTGTTATGAAAGATAGGAAAGTCCAGGATGGAAAGGACAGCCAGAGAAGCCTGGGGAATTCATCCCACACTTGCCTGTAGTCTTCCTTACCAGGAGAAAGCCATGCTGCATTAGGAAGGCTGCTTTGGCAAGCAAAGAGGCACCACAGTATCTCAAAACTGCCTGTTACAACTCCACCACCAAATTAGTTTGCTAAGAAGAGAAGCCACATTGCTAGGCACCTTGCACCAGGTCAGACCTTAATTCAGTGATAGAAATGGATTTCCCATTTCTTGAACTGCGGCTCATTTTCTCTAGAAATCTTTATTCTCATTCACCCATGGAAAAATTAAGTAGGCATCCATCTCCATGTAGCTAGAGACGTGGCAAGACACATTGCTATCACAAAACCCAAAAGACTTTAGAAGATAAAATTCACGTAAAATATTTGCCTTGGTTTTCTAACATTAAATTCTGCTTGACTTTTAAACCCAAAACCAGAGTTCCTGAACAGTAAATGTAATAATAACAATGTGTTGGGGTGTTGAGTTTGAAGGGGGGGGGCGCATTTTTGGTAGTGGGGGAAGGGGCCACCTTGTGATAAGCTTTTGTGAGAGCTCCCGTGGCTCCAAGGCGCAGCCCCCCAGCCCAGGCTGAGCCCATGAGCACT
>NW_010331146.1:0-15407 GCF_000700745.2 Antrostomus carolinensis | reverse complement strand
CAAGTCCTCTTCAGAGCTGGTCTCAATCCACGTTATCAGCAAGTTTAGTTTTATCCTCTGATATTATTCTTACTAGAACAAGAACAGAACCAAAACAGAAATAAGCATTGCAGTGGATATATGAGACAAGAAATGAGTCACTATTCTGTCATCACATTGATTCCTTCAGAATGAAATCTTTAATGATATGTGTGTATAAGCTAGATAAAGGACTATTTTAATGCAAGATTACCTAGTGCAACTCAAGTTTCAGTTTGTATAAGTCCTGCTGTCACAGAATGATGTTATTTTAAGTATAAATTTTTTACTTCTGAAATATTCAGCATGAAATATTTCAGATTCTTGGCTAGTTAACATTTTGGGAAAACACCTGCTATATTTTCTAGTTTTGTTGGCAATCTTCCTTGATTTTAGAAATTTATCACAATATTAGTGGTTAAAAATTTCTACCTTTTCTTCTCCAGCTGATTCAACTGTGAGGATCTAGCTCTGCTGCATTTCACAGATGAAGTGGAATCCATTTCATTCTAAAATAGTACAAAACCTCTCTGTGAGGTTCCAGTGGAATATACTCTGAAAATAAAAACTCACAACTGTATTATGACTGTGTGCTTAACAGATCAAAATTAGTTTAGGCAACCTTTAAGAGAAACTGCAATTATAACACTCCTTTGAATACTGGCTCCAATTAAAAAAAACAAATTATTGGCTTATTTTTTTATATTGCTGTATCATTGGTATTGATTTTATATGCTAACCTATCTAATATTTGTAGCAGGGTCAAGTTTGTAGGAAAACAGGGGTTTGTTGGGTTTTTTTGGAGGGGGGGGGGTCAGAAAATTGCAGACTAAGGACTATTAACAGAAATTATTGAGTACTTATTTGCAAACAAATTGAAATTAACTGCAATGTAGAATTAATTTGCTACAGTATTTAATAAGTATTTTTTCAAGTCTATCCTAAGCAAAAGATTAAAGATGAAACATGAATAATTACAATAAAATACTTAGAGTACTTCTCATCCACAGTTCTTGAAGTATTTGAAAAGATGCTTTTTAACAGCTTCAATTTACCAAGCAACTCGCTAAAACCAAGACCTTGAATTTAATTCACTTTAGTCTAAATAATGCCTACACAGATATGTTATCACACTTTTGATATATACTATATTGTTTATTATTGATCTACAAAATTGAATGTAGTCATTTTACCAGGGAGCCAATATTGCTGTTATTAATTATATGGAACACGACAACACCAGACAAGCAAAGGGGAAGAGGACACCAACTGCTTTTCATTCCAAACTCTGATCTCCATTGATGCTGCATTTTAAACACCATCTCCTCTGTCGTTTTTCAAATAGTGCCAAAAATAGTTTCTTTAGCATGAAAAGACTCTGCCTGAATCCAAAGCAAATCATAATAGTCACACTAACTGGCTTTACTGAAGTGGTTTTCATACAGAAAAAGGACATTTTATTTTATTTTCAGGATGCTCATACAGATTTGGTTAAGCACATATGCAATGGATAATGCAGTTTCCTTCAAGCCACAAAATAAGCTTCCAGCAGCAGAATCCTCATGTTTTTCTTTCTTACTTTTCTTTAATGCTTCTAAGGTTTTTTAAAGCATAACACTAGTTTTGAAGGTATTGAGAAAATATTTCTCACCTCAGAAATTAACAAATTGCACAAAACAAGTAAAAAAGATCCATCATATAACTAGTTACCATTAGAGGTTAAAACTCAGACCAAGAAGATCAAGATCTATTCTGGTAGATCTACATCCTTCCTCTGCCTGAACTCCAACCATTTCCTAGATCTGCTTCAGGTAGCAGGGCATAGCACCATGGGCAGGTCAAAACACCCGATTGAGAATCTGATACATTACTGAAGGAACTGCACCATGAAGAAACAACCAAAGTGCTTGCACACCCAGTCTGAAAGGGTGTCTGGCCAGCCTAGAGTATGAGCTGGCCAGTTCAAAGTCTATCTGCACCTGAGTGAGAATGTATGTGTCTGCAGATATGACTGTGATGGTATTGCCTTTGGTAGCTGTACAACAGAAAAAAGGTGTCAGCAAGAGGACAGAAAATGATTGTACATACAATGAGTGTCTTATCACTCAGTCACAGAATAGTTGAGGTTGGAGGTCATCTTGCCCAACCTCCTGCTCAAGGAGGATCACCTAAAGCCAGTTGCCCAGGACCATGTCCAGATGGCTTTTGAGTATATCCAAGGATGGAGACTCCATCACCTTCCTGGGCAGCCCGTGGCAGAGCTGTAACCCTCACAGTGAAAAAGTGTTTCCTGATGTTCAGACAGAACCCCCTGTGTTTCAGTTTGTGCTCATTGACTCTGGTCCTGTCACTGGGCACCACTGAAAAGAGCATGGGCCTGTCCTCTTTGCACTCTTACTTCGGGTATTTATCCACATGGAAAAGATCACCCTGAGGCTTCTCACCCTTCACTGGACTCTCTCCAGTATGCCCTTATCTCTTTTGTACTGGAGAGCCCATAACTGGACACAGTGCTTCAGGTGTGGCCTCACCAGTGCTGAGCAGAGGGGAATGGTCCCCTCCCTCAGCCTACTGGCAGCATTCTTCCTAATGCAGCCCAGGATATCAGTTGTCTTCTTTGCTACAAGGGTGCATCGTGTCCACCAGGACCCCCAGGTCCTTTTCTGCAAAGTTGCTTTCCAGATGATCAGCCCCCATGCTGGCATACAGTGAGTGGCAACAATTCCCACTTCTCATTTCTAAGAGTTCCTACTTAAAAATAAATAAACAGAAAAGGAGGGGATTATCTGTACATGCTGTCTCCTGAATTTTGCAAACAGATATTTAAACACTTAGGAAAGGCAAAGGAGACAAAATGACAACACAACACCACAGTAAACTGGAAATCCAGGATAATTTAAGAAGCAAAGATCACTAATGACATGATACTGACCGCTTCAGACCAAATCCATCTCCCATTCCTAGTAACGTTTACTGACATAACAATGTGGATTTCCTCAACTCAGTTTATTACCCTAAAGATGATGTCCCTATGAAATCTACCGCAGCCTAAATAATGACAGTGCTGATGCTTGGCAAGAGGGCTGAACCAAGAGAAGTGGTTGAGGCTTCAGACCCTGATGCAGACAGATCTGCTGCTGTGGTCTCTCAGACAGCTTGCTCTGCAGCCATGTCAGTTTCAGCCTGCTGTGCCTCCTCTCACAGAAGCCCAGCAACAGTTTTAATTCTTTTATAAAGCATGAAATTACCTACAAGATTCATACTGTAAACACCACAAAAAGCAGCTTTTTAGGTAGACCCCTCTTTCTTTTGAAGTAATCTTCATCTTTCTTGCCAGTGTGCTCTTTCCTTCAAGGTTCCTACCTCGCTAGACAGGCATGTTTAAGCAAACTGGGTTTTAAAAGCTTTTCCCAACATGTTTCTAACTATTATAGCTCTCTCACCTTTACAACACATCTATCTTTAACAGAAATATACCCAAATATTATAAACCAGACATGCAAATCAAACTGGTCATATCTTCTCACTCCCACACAGACATCAGTATAGTGCTTCTGACTCCTATGTCTCTGCCCCTGCAGAGCTCTTGGGAGCAAAGGCAGCGATCCCCCGCTGCCAGGTTTCAGAGCAGGTGAATCATTTAATCTCTCCCTGTAATTATATCTTTCTTCTCCTTTCTCTTGTCTGCTTAACCTCTGGATCAATGATTGCTTTTTTGTGACTTACAAGGCACACGTTGTCACACAATGTGTCTGGACCTCACGTATATGAAAGGAAAGGGGCCAGGGCTTTCATTATTCCTCCCTGCTCGCTTTCTCAGGATGACTTATGATGCTTACAATTCTGCTCTCCTGTTACGGTCAGAGGTTTTTCCTCCAAGGTAGTCTTACTGGGTGACTGCAGGGTCACAGTTGTGAAGAACAAAATAGAATTCAGCCTCAAGGGATAGAAAAGTCTTTTCTAAATATGAGGGGTCCGATGCAAGGGGTCTCCATGCCAGGCACAATGCCATTAGTTTGATGCTACAGGACTGCTGTTGTATCAAAGAAAAGGGCTATTTCTAATAAATATTAAATGCATTTCTTGAAGTTATGGGGGTAATAGTCTTTTTCTGTGACATAGCTCACATTCCAAAGTAAATCTTACATTTTGGACCTCTCTCAGTTATAAAACTGCACTAACAAAGCCTGATTTTAGTGAGCAGTGAAATCTCTAAATGGAAAACAGTATGTAAATAAATCTCGTGAGTACAGGTAATATAACCTGATAGCATGATAGTTTTTATTTCAGCTGAAAAATAATTCAAAAAGTAGCTTTGAAAACTGTCCGTATAAATTAAGATAGAATAGATGTTGTTCTTGAGCAATGAACATCTACCTAATTTTACATGTGAGTTACAGTGCCTGGTAGTGTAGAATGACATCTGCGTGCCTAGATCTACATCTATGCACAGAAAGACACTAAGTCTCAGATGACATTAAATTAGATTTAGGATCTAGAGGAAAGAATTTTGGAGATCAGCTCGTTTGATAAGATGTTACTGGTTACTCCTTGCATTTCATAGAATCATTGAGGTTGGAAAAGACCTCTAAGATCAAGTCCAACTGTCAACCCAACACTACCATGCCCACTAAACCATGTCCCTAAGTGCCACATCTACATCTTTTAAATACTTCTGTTGCTTCAGTCTCTCACTGTAAGATCTTTTTTTTATGGTTATGAATTGGTTCCACATTCTCCCAAATTTTATTGTACTTGTGAAGACATAAGTAACAAATCCATTGACTCAGTGAAGCCAGACAAAAATTACCTTTTTATCTTACTCACTACTATCTTTACCCAGCACCCATGGATCAAGTTAGCCTTTTCCACCGTAGCACTTTGCACAGCAAGGTCCTGCCAGTATGCTAATGAACTTCATCAGGGCTGCTTTTTAAGAACATCATCTTTTAGCATGACCTCATAGGTGGGATTTAGCTCTAGGTTATGACACTCAAACATTGCTCTATACATAGAGATTTATATATGCAAGCTAGAATCATGATCCAGTTCAAGATTAAGATATCTACGTTTAGGTGCCAGCACACAGATGTGCACAACAGCACTAGAAAGTTGATTCACCAAGTGTTATGTTTACTGAGATATACAAGTCAAATTCTCAAAAGACTTTTAAAATTTGATACAATGTTTTCAAATACTTTTGTCTGGAAATAGAAATGCAGCACTGGATTTACCTGAAAAAATCACTCCAAAGAAACAACTTCTTTTGATGTTATGATTCCAAGTAGCCTACGGTTAAAACATTTTTCACAGCTTAGAAAGAGGAGGGCGCTGATCCCACCAGGTGACTCCACCAGTCAGAGTGCTGTTACCACTTCATGGTTTGACGAAGGTTGGGGAGAAGCTCTGTTTTGTGAATCAAATGCTTCATTTCAATTGTTGTTCTTAGAAATGCCTGAGGAAAACTGTAAATACTTTGTCCAGTGAAAAACTGAACATTTCATGTGACAAAACATGTTACTAGAAACTTGAAAAATTGTAGACTTCTAAATATATTTCAGGTTCGTTATATCCATAGCAAATATGTATTCCAACTATGTAGAAGAAAACACTGCTACCTTGTTTGACTTTTTTCCACGTAATCAACTACTTAGCCCTGGAAACGGGAACTTCCAGCCAAATGATTCTTTATTCAACTTATTCATGGAACACTGAGTTTGTCTAACACTTTGTCTCCTTTCATGCTGCTATTTTAAGACACTTGTGGCTGTCTCAGATAGTTGCTGACTGAAAGAATTAGTGCCCTCAAGGGAAGATGAACAATTCCAATTTTACAAACATTTTTGGCTGAAGCATCAGACCAGGGTACTGGTTTTTTCCTTTTTTTTTTTTTTTTCCCCCCCAAACCTACGATTTACAGTTTTAGATCATTCACATAACTGCTGCCTTGGCTCCAGGATTTTCTTTTCTTCACCTTCTTTGATTTATGAGAAAGAATGGATCACCAAGAGGATCCCCTGGATATTCCTTTGCAAGATCCTGCTCCGGCAGGGGGATTGGACTAGATGATCTTTCGAGGTCCCTTCCAATCCCTGACATTCTGTGATTCTGTGATCCTTGAAGTCATGTAATGAGTTCCAGTGTAAGATTTTTTTTTTTCATACACAGATGGCAACCTGAGCTTACAAAGGTCCCTTAAAAAATTTCCCTTGCATTACACTTCAGGCAAATGTGGAATACAACAGTAAATCAGATTCTTGCTGCATATTTTTCCACTAGGTTCTCTTTAGAGGGAGTAGACTTTCTCTTCTTGTTCTTCCAAGAGAAAATTTACTTAGATATATCTGTGCCTGGTCAACTTTATAGAAATACCAGTAATGTTTTTTCAGGCAGACTCAACAGTAGTTCAGAATGGTGTCAGAGGTTTGAGATTTTTTATTATTATGCATGTATTGTGCATTCAAAATACGAACAGTGCAAAATTTACTACCTCATATACTATGTGTGGTAAAGTAACGCTGACCTTTTATTGAAGAGCAATGTGATTAATGGCAATTAAATAAATTTTAAGTCTTGAGGCCCAGATCTCATCCAGATCCAGACTGGATCTTTAAATGGGCCTATTCCTACCCTGAGTGTGCTGAGTTTGTTGTCCCACCATGCTCCTTCTGACTTCATTTATCAGTCAGGTACACCGGGTGCTATTGATAATAAATACATACTGGGAGTAAACAGCATATGTGCAGTGTATATCTCCTATTGCAATTCTTTTCCTCCTGCAAAAGAATCCTTGGGACTGACTTCTCCGTCCATCCCGCCTACCTTGAATTATTTCCTCATGGCACAGTCAGCAGCAGATGATGTATTTGTGCATAAAGGCAGTATAATGGACCTTCAGGCTCCGCTAGGACCTCCCACCACAGCCACAGTCAGGTAATTAGTAAGAAGTCCCTGCAAGCCTGTCTTATGTAGTAGAACTGAAGGGGAGTTTTTGGGCAGCACAGCCTCATTTACACGTAGCTTATACTTCATCTTAAAATAAGAAATCTGATTTTCTTAAACCTTTCTGAACTTGTAAATTTAAACTGCTGACAGCAAAAGTAATTGCTATATGTAGATTAAACTTAACTGTTTGTAAAGTTCAACTCCATTTCCCAGCTCCATTTTCCACAATGTAAGCAATCCTGCAGATCTACATTGCATTGCACAGATGGTCTCTCCAAAAAACACAACTACAAAAACTCCTCATTGTTATAGGTTTCTGGCGCCAAGACATACAGAAGGTTTATATGCCACTGTGGAAAGGAAAGACTGAAGTAACACTGTTTTCTCAGGTAATAAAATAAACTTTTATTTAATTTTCTCTTTCACAAGGGTAGCTCTTACCCTGAATCTCACGAGGTGTTCAATGGACAATAAAAAAGAACTTTCTTTCCAGAAACATCAGCACTTCTAACTAGTTTGTTAAAGTAAACACGTTTCTCACGACTCTTCTTGACTTCCCTAACAACCTGTCCTAGCTCTGCATTCAGAAGAGCTAAGACAGGTTATCCCTCTGCATGGGACATAGCCCTGTGCTCGGGCACAGGCTGGCTCTAGTCTCCGATATTACAAGCCCTGGTTTTAAAAGCACTTCTATCAAGACAGTACATACTTTTATAAATCTAATCCTTATCCAAGTCTGAAATCAAGATAAGTAGCTCCTGCTTAATGCAACACTCCTATCTATTGGGACAGACAAGTTGTCTCAGTAAATCTGAAGAGTTTTTGTGAATGTGAATGAACCTGTGTTATAACCAAGACTGGGGAGAGGTTTCTGAGAGTGCTTTCTGTGCTCCCATAGCTGTCATGCAAGTCTCTTCTTTCTCCCCGGATGGCCTTTATGAGTGTGGACGTTCACTACACAGTTAGCTTTTTCTTTAATATTTGCATCTGTACTGGATATTTTTGAGAACACTTACCATGAAAGAGGTGCAAAGCCAAACCAGCTGTTGTGTTGAGGTGCTCAGCTGACAGGGGAGAAAAGCTGGAGAGTGTCATTTCAAGGTGACGAGTCGCTATGGCCAGCTGAAGTCACTGTCTTCTTACCCCCAGCTGTCCACACATTGCTAGCAGCCTCTCAGCATGCTACTCAGCATTTCCTTCCTATTTCACCAAACCAATTAAACCAATTAACTTGTAACCGCTTTCGTTCCTTTCACATCATACTTATGGTTCTACAACTATTCCACAGTGCTCAGCGAGGCCCTGGGATTTTCTTTAGTTTGGCTTGAAGGTTCTGTCAGGGCCTGCCTGTGATGAGACCCATTGGCCGCGTGATCCCTCTGTATTGTGTGAAGCGTGTGCATTGTATACAGAGCGTCATTCTCCTCTTGGCAGATAAGTTTGTGTCTGAACACACAGCAGGTGGCACTTATGGCAGCATAATAAAAAAAAAAGTGACGGCAGAAAACTTTGTAGTACAGGTGACCTCAGAGTGCAGGCAGAGATGCAGTGGCATCAAATAGTCACAAAGATCCCCGAAGATGCGAGTGTCCAATTTAGCTCCTTTCATCTCTAACATCAGGACCAAAGTCCTTCTTGCCACATTTTTCTATGCTTCCACTTACATATATTTAAAAAAGAAAAAAAAATAATCTGTAGAAGTATGTTAACATAAAGCAGTAGTGTGACTATTTCAGAGCCTCCTTTGTCAGATTAAAACTCTTATTTCTCTCATTTCCAGCAGAAGGCCTGAATTCTGCAAGCACTGTTGATAGTATCCCTTTCAGTTTAACTATAAATTCTCACCAGGAAGAATCCAAATGCTGAACTGTGGCTTCTTTGCCACACAGGTTTTAATTACTCCTCCCTAGAAGAAGTAATTCATTCAACAACAACAGCAGACTGACGTTGCAGGGGACAGCAGGGTAGAAGGTTGTGTTTATGGATGGTTGATGCACCCCCGTCTTCTCTACCTTCTGTGAGTCTTTCTAATCTGATAGCAGAAAAAAAAGAAAAGAAAAAAAAAAAAAAAGAGCATGATCCCATGCAATATTTGCTAATCTAATTATTATGGGGTTTCAGGATGCAAAAGGGGATATTTTCAATATATATACATTTTTTTCCTTGTAAGTGCTGAACTTTTGAATCCTGTATTTACCAAATCGTGTAGAGTTGCTCCAATATATAAACCATCATACTCCACATGGGAATATATACACAAATCACTACTCTCCACAATTAGTGAGGCATTCAGTTTGGTCTCAGAAAGGTTCACCAACATTAATTAAAAGGTTTTCAATACACTCTAGCTGTACTGTTCTGTACTGGGGCAAAAATAAACGCAATACACTAAAATTTGCAGAGCTTCTCCTGAATTAATTTTAGGATAATTAATCAATTACTTGCCAAGGTCTTGTGTCCACTCTACTGGACTTTTTTTTTTTTTTTTTTTTTTTTTAAAAAAAAAGGAGATGTTGTACAAGCAGAGAAAGTTCTAGTGAATGCAAACTGACACTGTTTAGCTCTATTGACAGAGGGGAAACAAATCACACACTGCATCTTTCTGAAATTAATTTCAGTGAATAAATATTGACTAAAAAAGCAGCCAAATAGATCTATCCAGTCAGAACAGCACACAGCTCCAACTTTCTGCTCAAAATGGAGTTCACGGGAATAGCAAAGCAATCCCAAGAAACACAGATCCAGCAAGGTGTATCTGTGCCTTAAAGATCACACTTTCTCCTTTTCGGGTTCTGATCACGTCTCCTTGGACAATGGCCACCCATTGTTACCTGCAGAGCTCCATGCACCCTCTGAGCCACGCCGTGCTCACATCCTCAGCCTTGGCTACAGCTGACAACTTGATCAATGTGTTCAGCCTTCAGGCAAAAACACACACCAAACTTACTGAAACACTCACTTTTGCAGCAGCCACCTCCCACCCAAGATCACTAGCAGGCTTTTGCAATAGTGTCAGAACAGCAAGAAAACTGACGTCAAAAATTGTGTTTATGGAGGTCTAATTCTATTGTTAGCATGTATATACAAAACAGAATAAAGATTTCAGTTCATTCATATATCTCAGCTGAATACCCAAAACCTAGAAAACTCATATTGACCATATTTTGTAGAGACTTCTCAGGTTTTCTTTTTTAAATTCCTCTCCACAAATAGTTCATAGGATGTCTTTGGTAAGACCAGAAGTGGTGGTAGAAGCCCCATCCCTGGAAACATTCAAGGTCAGGCTGGATGGGGCTTTGAGCAACCTGATCTAGTTGAAGACATCCCTGCTCACTGCAGGGGGGTTGGACTAGATGACCTTTAAAAATCCCTTCCAACCCAAACCATTCTATGAGTCTGTGATTCTACTCTAAGACTTGTTCAGAACACTTTTTTTTCTTTCTGTTGGGTTACAGTGATACACAGATATAACCAAGATTCACTTGAGGAGGCTGTGACTACCAAACTGTGTCTGTGGGGCAGGAAACGCACACCCAAAATTGTAAAAACACACTGTATTGTGTGCTTGAGGTGCTGAATCCTTTTAGAGGTCACCAGGTAACATGAGAGAAGAACCAAGCTGGCTTTGCAGATCCCAGGTTGGTTTGTGGGTTAGAAGAGAGCAGTAACATTTTTTCTATTCGCTTAGTGAAAACATCCGAGTTGGAAACTGGAGAGACTTTTGCCCTTGAACACCTTTATAGCATCTGTAAAAACTGAGTGGTGCTGAAGCTGTTAACACCACCTACATTTCAGCCAGATCCAGCCTTTTGTTTCAATGTTTGCAGGAATACAGAAATATACCTTACTATAAATAACAACCAACAGCACATTGGATGTTCAGAAACACCGGAGTTTACCCCTGCAGAAGTCATTGGACCCAAAAGGTTTTTTCAACTGAAAGCCCAAGGCACTATGAATATAAATCCATAGAATCACAGAATGGTTTGGATTGGAAGGGACCTTAAAGATCATCTAGTTCCAACGCCCCTGCCATCAGCAGGGACATCTTCCACTAGATCAGGTTGCTCAAAGCCTCATCCAGCCTGGCCTTAAACACTTCCAGGGAGGGGGCATACACAACTTCCTTGGGCAACCTGTTCCAGTGTCTGACCACCCTCACAGTCAAGAACTTCTTCCTAATATCTAATCTAAACCTGCCCTCTTTCAGCTTAAACCCATTTCCCCTTGTTTTGTCATTAACTGCCCTTATGAAAAGTCCCTCCCCAGCTTTCTTGTAGGCCCCCTTCAGGTATTGGAAGGCCACTATAAGGTCTCCCCGGAGCCTTCTCTTTTCCAGGCTGAACAGCCCCAACTCTCTCAGCCTGTCTTCATAGGAGAGGTGTTCCAGCCCTCGGATCACCCTGGTGGCCCTTCTCTGGACTTGTTCTAACTGATCCATGTCTTTCTTATGTTGGGGGCTCCAGAACTGGACACAGTACTCCAGGTGGGGCCTTACGAGAGCGGAGTAGAGGGGCAGAATCACCTCCCTCGACCTGCTGGACACGCTTCTCTTGATGCAGTCCAAATTGAAATGTATGGTCAATATCTGAGAAAAATTTTTAATGATTTTATCTGACCTAATAAAAATCACTTTACTGTGTTAAAAGCCATTAAGAATTTCACTAAAAAGGGGAAGGAAAAATCCTTAATTAAAAATCATATCATCATTCTAACAGGTGGAGACAAGCAAACTGGAAAATACCAAAAACTTTAATAAGTCTTACCTTCACATTAAGAGTGATGGAAACTGATCCTTCAGACCCTCTCAATTTTTATTTTTTTATTTTCTTTTTTTAGAGTACAGACAATATAATGTGTTCATGCAAAGACGAAGGAGTCTATTTTACAGTTTATAAAAAAAAAATAAAAATCTAAAAATTCATAAAGATATCCAAAAACAGGAGACTGGAGTTCTGCCCTATCTCAAATAATTTTGTGGAGCTGAGCAGAAACAAATTCTAACCAAAAACTCCCCGATAATTTTAATAAATTTGTTTATATCATTGATAATATCTCATTTGGATAATTCTTATAACTTAATGTTGACATAAAAGTAACCAAAATAATTCATTTTTAAAAGTCATTTTGAAATAAAGCTTATATTTATTTTTAAACTATTTTAAAAGATTATTTGAAACAGTCACCAAAACAATCCTTTCCAATGAGAAGTTTCTAATTCAGTGAATTAGTATTTAAAGCTAAGGTTAAAATGTAGTTCAGCTAGCTAGCTTTATCTGGAATCTGTCTAGATTTCAAAAAACTTCTACCAAACCATCTTAAAATTCCCAGTTTCCCAGACTGTTCCTCTCTGTTGCTTTCTCTTATAACTTGATTCTTCAAAGTCTGACACCAGGGGTTTCATGGTGTGGGTTTTTTTCCTTTTTTGTTTGACTGGCAAAAATATTCCTCTTTTAGCTATAACCTACCTTTCATGTTACTGGTACTTCAAATTGTGTGTGCATTTGTATGTTTATTTATCCACAATTTTATATGCATCATTTAATGAGATTAAAAAATTGGTTACCAATAAAACAGAATATGTTATTTATATTTTTCACAATGTCAGGATTTATTTTGCATTTGGTTTTGTGGGAATAATAAAACAAATAAGCACAGCCAAATCGAAGCCATTGTCATTACAATACCATGGCTTTTACCAGCCATAACACAATGGGTGTTAATCCACTAGACTTTTACCTGTAGAAACTAGGCAGGACGTAAGTAAAAGATTGATTTTCTCCTTGAATCCTCACTGATCATTTATCTTCATTAGACATTCAGATTCCACTGTGATGAGGGGCATAAAACTAAGACAGATTTGTAGGCGGAAATATCACTGCATTATTTCAATACAATCTCTGCTCAAATCCCCATCTCAAAGCAATACGGACTTTACACTCAGGGTCATGATGGAGGTGTTTTTCTGAAGGTACTTAAAAGGTTTGACAGCCCAGCTTCTACTTGTCTACAGTCAGTTGTTGAACATTTTATTTAAAGGAATGTGGTTATTTTTCAGGTTTCCTGGAAGACAGAGGAAGAACCAGAGAAATCTGAATATGCTTAGATCATGAGAAATAATTGAACTGAGTAAGAGCTATGAACTTAGGCATGTAATTGCAAAGATAACAAGAAAGCACAACTAATGAGATGAGATTACTAAATAGTCATAGCTGACTTACGTTCTCATTCCAGGCAAAGGGATTGGACTTGCAACCAGACAAGTAGTTTCAAAGTAATTAAGCACTTATGATACCATCTGCAAGGCTGCTTCTCCAAACCAACAGCATTTTTACCAGCATCCAGCAAACCACTAATAAGAATCAGGAATGAAACAGCTGGGGGCTGCAGAATCGTGTTGCCATGGAAACCACTACAGGTGCATGGTCCAAGGAATAATAAACCCCAGATTTTTAGAGTTTATTAAAAAAAAATAAGGAAGAAAGGAAAAGAAGACACAAAGTGAAATAAATACCACAAACCAAGGGCATTGCAAACACTTTTGAAAGGAGAGCAGAATAGTGATGTTAAATGTGATCTGTCAGAAAGAACATTGCAGAGGACAAAGGAATTTAGCTGAAAGATATCTTGGTGTATAAGTATGTCAGAAAAAAGGAAGAAGAAAACAGAATTAAACAAAAGAAAAATACAAACACCAGAGGGCACTGAAACAGAAATAAAATCTATTGTAGGTCATTGAGTTCAAAAGAAATAGCAGAACAAAAAGAGCAGTTCAGAATTTGATGTGGGAATCAGGACCTCTTTGATTGCCTTACACAATTCTAGATCTCTTGTGCCAAAAATAATTTGAACACCAAGTCTTCCACTCCTATAACACATGGACAAGCCTTTCCCAGAACAAGAGCTTGTCCATCTATGTACAACACAATGTAAGTCTGATGGATCCAGTTTTCAAAGGTATTTAGAATCCTGAAACTGTAGCTGGTGGAATTTACTCAGCTCCTGAACAGACTGAGCACTTAAGTCACATCCACGTCAGTGGAACTGAGGTACTTCACGCTCACCTTGCCTGTCTGAGGACTACTGGCACCCTCAATTTTCTCTATGGTCAAGTGAGGGAGAGGCGTAGCTCTAAAATGGACTGAACCAATGAAAATTTTAGTTGGGTTTTCTCTTTCAAGTGACTCTGTAGGATGCACCATGAATGACATTTTTATTAAGACTATATTTATCTATGAAGCTTGCTATTTGTAGAGTTTAAGAGTAAAAGAAGGAACGCTGTCCAGAGACGTTGTAGAGTGATCTCACTCCAGGCTCATAATGTTCATGCAAAAGGGGAAGAGAAGTCTCAGAAGATCATGACATTTGCATTCCCATACATGGTGGCTACATACTGCCCTGCAATACATTTAACTTCCCAGAGCAAGGAGAGGTAGGTTATAGAGGTGGAAGATTCAGTTATCATGAGCACTGATGACAAGGTTTGTGATACTAGAAGGAGCCTTCTGGTGACCTTCTGGCTGGGGTAAAAAAAGAACAGTTTTATAAAGTACCTTAAGAGGAAATCCAGGGACAAGACAACAATCGTGGTACAGACATGACCATGACCAAGAGAATGGTAAGAGAGAGGTTCTGGAAGCAAAATGTAAGTTACTACATGGGGCACTAAAGACCAGGAACTCCATGACAGCATCCCCTGATTCTACTCCTTATTGGATAAGCAGCCAGAAGGTGAAAACCTAAGGCAAAGCTGAAAAATTAGGTGAAGTCATAATACCTGTGTAATAAAGAATAGAACAGAGGATGGCAAAACTCAAACAGGAAAATATTTTTGCCAGACTTGAACAAAAAACAGCCTTTAAACAGCACCTGAAAATCTGGGGGAAGTGGATGAAGTTTGCCCATACAACTACACAGAGATTAGAAAACTTGTTAAAAAAACAAAACAAAACAAACAAAAAACCCCTAGTAAACCAAAACAATGAAAAAAACCCCACCAAAACCACGACTTTATTAGCCAACATGCTTGGTTTTCATACATGCATTCGCTTAACCAGCATATTTAAAAAATACCTCTTCCCCCCAAATCCATTATGAATTAATAGATAAATAATTAAATAAATTAAAAGTAAGTGGTTAGTTATTTCAATATAGGGGTGGATCTCTGCAGTCTAGGAACTTATGCCAGAATCTTTATTGTACCATGAATGATCCAGGCAAGATCATTATAACATGGCAGAATTTTAAGAGTACTAAAATCCTGAATGTGAAAAGCTGCAGAAGAACCTTGTAATACTGAGCAACTAGTGATGTAATGTCATATAAAACTGAGTTGTGAGAAATATGAATCAATATATCAATTCATGGTGATGGATTTGTGAATAAGATAGTATTAATCAGGAAGAAGATTCCTGGACCGGTGCTCTTCAATATCTTTGTTAGTG